>NC_067472.1:31876681-31979181 GCF_947179515.1 Apodemus sylvaticus
TGGGAGTTAGTGAGGCATGGAGAGAGAGAGAGAGAGAGAGAGAGAGAGAGAGAGGAAAGAGGAGAGAAATGGAGGAAAGGAGGCCAGCCTTGACCACGTGGAGAGAGGGGGGAGGGGAGAAGAGCCCAAGAGGGGCCAGAGAGGTGAGAGTATGGATGAGAGAGAGAGAGAAAGAGAGAGAGAGAGAGAGAGAGAGAGAGAGAGAGAGAGAGAGAGAGAGAGAGAGAGAGGAGGGGCAAGTAACCCCTTTTATAGTGGGCCAGGTCTATAGGGCGGGGCATACCTGGCTGTTGTCAGGTAAGTGTGGAGTGGAGCTTAGACAGAATATCAACAATATCAAACAGTATTTGTTTAATTAAAAAAGAAAAATAAAAAGAGGTGACGGCGAAGCAGGAATAGGGTCGTTAACCCCTGGAACCAACTCTCTAGCCCCTTGCTACTGATTTTTTACTTCACACTGTCCTTTATCCCCTCTCAAGACTCTGGAACCTATAGTAAGACTGAGTATTGTGATTGACCTATGAAAGATTTTTTTAGTGCAAGAATAGAAGTGACCAGGCTGAAAATGCAGCTCATCAGTAGAGCACACTCTTAGCATGCGAGAGGCCCTGGGTTCAAACCCTAGCACTGCTTAGGGAGACGGGGATAAACTGTCACAATTCCTTGCCTGCTGGATGTTGGGACACATACAGAGTGTGTAAGAGGATAGGGCAGAGGCAGCGGGAGACGACGGCATCCAATGATCCTGCTATGCTAATTGTCTGAAGCTCATCCAGGTTGTCTGCTGCTCCAGTGTCTCTGGGCCTTTCTCACTACTTCCTTGAAATGTTCAGAGATATTCTTAGCTTCAAGTATATGTCCATTTCTTTGAAGTTCCTGTTTGCGAGAACTGTTCCTATTTGCTAACTTGATGTAGCTTTAAAAAAGTTAAATAAAAAGATTGCCCTAGGCCAAGTGCTCAGTTATGGCTGGGGGAAAAAAAAAACAAAACAAAACCTTTCCTGCCCCACAGTGGCTGCCATTAGCAGCACCTCAGATTCCAAGCCCCTGAAGGACGCGTTCCACCTTTCAGTCACCCTTTGAGTTACAAACTGGCCCCATGAATCTCTATGCATGTCACCCAATGGCCTTCATCTGGAAGCCTCCCCCTTCACAAGGAACTAAGCTGCAACTAACAAAGGTGTGGGAAGCCATCCTGAGCTATTCCGACTTATGCTTACTCATGGCCCTAAGGTGGTGGCTGCTAAAATATGAGAACAGTTAACTAGAGACTTCCCCATGAGTTATCGGTGTGAGAAGATTCCTGAGAATACCACAAGATGTTCCTGCTCTAACTGAGGAATGTACCTGCTGGCGTTAACTCCAGGTGTCCCCACCTGGATGACCTCCTCACTTCCTGCTTCCATCACTAGGGGTGTCTCTGTCCTTCCCTCCTTTGTCTGGTGTGAAGGTCAATTCCTTCTCTGTAAGCCTTAAAACCCACTTACCTCCCCGACATTAAATGAAGCCTTGACACAACCCAGACTGACTCTGATTTTGTTAGCGTGCTTGGCTTCCTTTTTCTCTCCCCTCCCATTTTTGACCCTCAGGTAGTGCCTCTTCAAGACCCTGGAATAACTGAACCTGCTGGACGGGTCACAAAGGCATATGTTTACATCTGTGTTTGAAGTGTCATAGAACCCTAGAATATGCCCCTTTGGCATGTAGATTATTTTAGACTCAAGGCCATTGAGAACAAGCCATTCTGAAATAAAGAGTCAGACAAACTCAGAAAAGCTTATTAACCTGGGACTCAAAATACCCATGGGAAGAGATACAGAGACAACGTGTGGAGCAAAGACTGAAGGAAAGACCATCCAGAGACTGCCTCACCTAGGGATCCATCCCATATACAGTCACCAAATCCAGACACTATTGAGGATACCAACAAGTGCTTGCTGACAGGAGCTTGATATAGCTGTCACCTGGAGGCTCTGCCAGTACTTCACAAATACAGAGGTGGATGCTCTCAGCCAACCATTGGACTGAGCACAAGGTCCCCAATGGAGGAGCTAAAGAAAGGACCCAAGGAGCTGAAGGAGCTTGCAGCCCCATAAGAGGAACAACCATATGAACCAACCAATACCCCAAGAGCTCCCAGGAACTAAACTACCAACCAAAGAGTACATATGAGGGAACCCATGGCTCCAGCTGCATATGCAGCAGAGGACGGCCTTGTTGGACATCAAAGGGAGGAGAGGCCCTTGGTCCTGAGAAGGCCAGATGCCACAGTATAGGGGAATGCCATGACAGGGAAGTGGGAATGGGTGGGTTGGTGAGCAGGGGGAGGGGAATGGGATGGGGTTATTTTTGGAGGGGAAATGAGGAAAGGGATAACATTTGAAATGAAAATAAAGAAAACATCTAATAAAAAATCTGTATGACCTTTCTAAACCACACTTTTCCTAATCAGTGTCCCACAGCTTCCCCCCAGACCCCTTAGTTTATCACAGGATACTTCAGAAACCACCTTTTTGCATTACACAGGTTTCCCAGTATGTTCTGGGGAGATGAAATGGTAATAAACCAATTTGTTCTTGCTGGTTTAAACTGGTGAACTTAAAATCAAGGGAGAAAAAAAAGTGTCTCCTATAGTTGTATTCCATCTTGGCTATACCTAGCTTCCCCTCCCTAACTGTGAAGACTGTCCAGGCTCCATCCCCACATTTGGATGAACTGTTCATTTTGTAAAGTATTTAAATCCATGCCAGTGAGAGGGCTCAGCAGGAAAAGACACTTGCCACTAAGGGTGAATTCATTCAAGCCCCCCAAGATCTACATGAAAGGAAAAAACTGATCCCCTAACATTGTTCCCTGACTTCTATAATCAAACTATAGCATGCATGTGAGTGCACACACACACACACACACACACACACACACACACACACACATTAAATCAATGTAATTAATTTTTTAAATAAAAATAAGATAAAAAAAGTCTGTAAATCCAAAGTGCCTAGATTTGAAACATGCAGAGGAGGAGGGTGCTCTTCTCAGGATTGCTTATGTAGAGACCATGGGCCATCCTTGTTTTATTTGCTCTTTGCACAAGCTGGCTACAAATGACCTTTGGAGTTGACTCCCTGGGACCTGTTGGTGTAAAGCTCTGGCCAGCAAGTACTAACTTACATCACAGGCCAGTAGCATCCAGGACACCCACGTGGAGATGAAATTTGATAGAAAGGAACATTAAAAAGACTTGGGAAAGGGCATCCTCCCTCCAGAGTTTTGCTGAAGCCTCTCCAGCTGATGTGCAGTGAAGAAGCAACCTTTCTTTTTTTGTAGCGATATTTTTAAATGGAAAAAAGAAAATCCAAACAAGCCACGCTTTGGCCTGAGTGTGGTCCTTCCTCTGTTCCCACATTTAAACCCTAAATTTTCTGGGATTCTCACAAATAAGTCTGTAAACTTTGCTTAGAGTAAAAAATGTCTTAATTGTCCTGTGCACCCCTTGTGACTTTAGTTTTAACTTGTCAGCTTTAATCTTAGCTTTAATCATAGCTCAGGGACAACACTATAATCTTTTTACGGGACTCAAGGTCACAGACTGGATAAGCCTTAATTAAAAGAGACAAATTAATAGTAATAAGCAGAAAAGGGGGAATTATTAAAGGCATGTATATTGGAAGGGAGACTTGGGTGTTGAGGAGATTAAGGTTTAAATAGAAGGTGAGAGATATGCATCCGTTAACAATCCTGCCAAGATGCAGTTCCCTCCTCATTGTCTTAGCTCCAAGTCTTTCTTGCATAATCATCTGACAAATTATAAATCTCCTAGAGGCAAGTTACCCCTCTACCAGCCCTCCAGTGTTTTCTTCTTCCAGCTAGCAGATCTATTTTGAATAGTCTGACAACCAAAGAGGTGCATGTCTCAAAATTCAATGTGCAGAGAGTGAGAGACCTTGGAGCACTCAATCCTAAGCGGCATCTCTTTATCAAACCTCTCCCCCCATTGCTCTGTGTGGAAGAAGAGGTAGAAAGATTGTAAGACCCAGAAGGGATCAAGGAAACAGTATCTTCCAGATATGCCTGAAACACATATCAACTCACAGAGACTGTGGAAGTGTGCATAGAGCCTGCACAGGTCCAAACCAGATGGGGTTCCCCACAGTAAAAGGTGAAGTGAACATGAGCTCCCACTTCTAACCAAGAAGGAATCTTCACCTGATAACCACTCACCGGAAAAACTAGTTTCTTCTAGGGAGTCTTTCTCTGGGTATACAAATCACACTTAAGGGCAGGCGCTATGCCTAGCAGTAATGACCAACATAAGATGAACTCAAAGGTATTTTTGAAGATTTTTCTTGTCTCCTATTACTTTGTTTGGGTGTTTTTTGTTTTTTGTTTTTGTTTTTTTTTTTTTTTTACTTTACTGGTCTTTTGCTTATATATTATGGTTTCTAATTTTGTGCTTTCATGGGTTTATGTGTGTTTGTGTCTTTATTGTGTCTACACATCATGTCTGTGTATGCGTTTCTCAAACTCCTTCTTTGTTCATTTTGTTTTGTTCTTGTCTGTTTTACTTGTCTATTTGTTTTAAGAGAGAAATGATTGAAAAGGTGGAGGGGATGAGAGAGGGGAAGATGAGGGACGGGAAATCATGATCAGAATGTAGTATTACAATTTTTAATTTAAAATTTTTAAATTTATTTTGTGTGTATGTGTGTGTCTGAGTATATGTACGGATCTATTCCACCTGAGTGCAGGAGCCCACAGAGGTCTGAAGATATGCCAGATTCCCTGGAACTGGAGTTACAGACAGTGGGGAGCTGCCATGTGGGCACTGGGAACTGAACTATGGTCCTTGATAAGAGCAGTAAGGGCTCGTAAGCACCAGGATGTCCTCCAACCTAAAGAGACAACTTGTGTCTCTTTAAATATCTTATTTTCTGGCAGGAAGACTAATTATAATCTAATTTACCAAAAAGGAAAAGGAAAAAGTTCCTTAACAACTTTTGTTGCTTTACATTTTTTTATTTAATTGTGTGTGTGTGTGTGTGTGTGTGTGCTGGGGATCAAACCTGGGTTCTAAAAAAAAAAAATAAGAGCAGCAAGTGCATTTTACTGCTAAGCCATCTCTCCAATCATTGAAGCTGGGATTCTTGACTCTGCTACACAAAAAGAATTACAGGAAGAGCCAGGACAAAGCAGAATTGTAGTTTATTAATAAGAGATTTTTAAATATCCTAAGACTGAAAAGTTAGAAGAAAAAGAGGCAATTAGTGAAAGAACATACCCAAGTGTGGGTGGGTGCGTCTCAAAACAAACAAACAAGCAAAACCCAAAAGCCTAGATTTCAAAGTCTTCTCAAAAACCATATATATGATTTTGGTGGTTTCTAAAGTTGTATCTCAAAAGATTGCTTAAAGGAGGAAATGGTATCTTACACCTGTAATCTAAGCAGTGAGAAGGCTGAGACAGGAAGATTACTGTGGGTTTAAAGCCAATACTGGTGCTATAAAGTGAGTTTCAGACTAGTCTGAGCCATAGAGTGAGACTCTTCTCAAAAAACAAAACAACAAAACAGCAGACTAGGAAGCTGAGATGGCTCAGCTGTAAACATCTTGCTACCAAGCCTGATTGTAACTGCCTGCAGTTACATCGAACTGGTTACCTGGAAAGGGAGCTGGGGATGGATGTGAAGGAAGAACGAGAAAAAGATTGAGACCAAGACAACGGATTGCTGATCAAGGCCCCAAATTTTAATGGCTGACTCAGAATTTAAAGTTGGGGTGAAATCCTTCCCCCAGAGTTCGAGGGTCTCTCTCTTCAGGAGAACCAGTTTGGCTGCTCAGCGGGCATTGGCTCCACTGCTTGACAGGTGGGTCACTTGCTTAATTCAGGAAGTTGTAGATCTGGAAGAACAATGGACTTCGCCTTGGTCTGAGAGCTCCACCCTAGGTGGGAAGTCCTGTCTAGCATCAAGGTCAGAAAGGGGGAGAGGGCACACCTGGTGACCCATGTTTTATCCTGGGGACTGACATGGTAGGAGAAAACCAAACCCTGCAAAACCAAACCCTATGACTTACACATGCATGCAGACACACACACACACACACAAATAAATAAATAAATCAAGCAAGCAAGCAAGAAAAATAATAACCATGTTTCCCAAAGGCTGAGCACAGTGCTCACACCACTTTGACTTTCAAGTCCCATTCCTTTCAGTTCAAGTGTTTCCCTGCTTCATCTTCAGTAGGAAGTAGTACTAGGAGGTACGTGGTCGAGAGCTGGAGCTTATAGTTTAGCCCATCAAACATTCCACAATCTCTCCACATTTTAAAATTCTCTTTTTATTTAAAAATATTTTTAGATTTGTTTCTTCAGATTCATTTGTTTTACATGTGTGTTTTTCTTCCATGCATGTGCAAGAACAGCAAGTGCTCCTAACTGTTGAGACTTTTCTCCAGGCTCCTTCTCCACTTTTTGAACTACTGTACCACTCCATTGGTTCAATTTGAGACTGAAATTAAAAGGTGGGAGACTATCCGTAAAACCTAGATCAGAGCATTTCCATCCTCATCATGATACAAAGGAAAGCATGAATAATCATGTTTCTCCAACAAACTTCTGGGCCAATCATCATCTTTCTTTCAAGGGTGACACCTATGTGCATCTGAAGAAATCTACAGTGCTCTGTGCCAGCAGCTGGAGAGTCCAAGGGCACATTAGGACCCAGAGTCCTCTTTTCCTTCTCCCTCCCTCTCTGCTTCCCTCTCCCCATTCCATTCATCTTTCCTTCTTTACTTCTTCGGTCTTTCTTTATAGCACAGAGTAGCCTCAAATTCAAGATCCTCAGGTTCCTAAAGACTAGAGTTACAAGCATGTCTCATCATGCCAAGCTTTATACCTGCTTCTCATTCTTATTTTAAGGCTATCTCAACACCCTTCTCTTTCACCTCATTCAGGCTCTAAATATTCAGACTGAAAAAGAAAAGTTTCCATGACTTGCGGATGTAATTGTGAAATGTAGCTCTGACCACATCAGCCAAGATGCACCAAACAGGTGACAGTTTAAATATATGATTCCTCAGTTTCTTAACCCAAGTCCTGGTTTGTAAATCTTGTTTTGTATTTACCTGAATCAAGTTATTAATACAATGATTTTAATATAGCTTTAAGCACAGGTATTAGAACAGAGAGAGGTCTTTTGGGAGAAGGATAGTGTTAATGTATAGGCTTCTCAAGAGATGGAATCTCACAGTTCCCATGTTTTCATACTAACAGAATAATTTCCCCTAGGGAAAGCAACGTCATAACCGTGTTCTCAGCCTAAATCTACATCTTGATAGAACTTTCTGATGGGCAGCATGCCCCTACTCATTTTCATGAATTTTGCAGGATGGGTTTAACCAATCAAGAGCCCAGGGGTACAAAAAGCTGATTAGCAGTTACCAGGGCTGAAGGGTTGTATGGAGTAAAAACTCCGTGGTTTTAGATTTCCCCCTGTAAGATGATGAAAATGCTTAGGAATTAGAAGGCGATACATAGCTATGAAATTGTTGGATGCAGCCAGATTATTTTCTTTCAATTATTAAAGGCTGTGGAGGGCATTTTATTTTTTTACTAATTAAAAAAGTTATATGCCAATGAAAATTTCCTTGTGTGGATTCCATGTTTCTTCTTGCATATTTGAGTTTAAAATATTTACTGTGGAATGAATTGCCTCATTTTAGACCCAAGAGAAGAGGAAAGATATCTACAGTGACAGAGGATATAATGAAGACACTTTATGTCCAAGGAAGATATCAAATACATGAGTGAAGACGTTAGTCTTGATAGAAACAAAAACTCACAAATATGTATGTTTTTAATTATTAAAATAAAACTTCTAGATAGTGTCCTGTTCTTTGTAATTTGGAAAAAGAGAGTCAGCAGTCTACCCAGGGAAATGACTCCCGGGACCACTTTGATTTATTCATACCATGGGGACACTGTGAACACAATTGGATCATTGTCAAAGCTTTTGTTCCTCAGCCTCTAAGACCAAAATCTCTTTCTTTCAACAAAAGACATTTTTCTTCGAGTGTTTTGAAACAGTGTTTTTCTCTGTAGCCCTGGCTGTCCTGGAACTCACTCTGTAGACCAGGCTGGCTTCTAACTCAGAGATCCACCCATCTCTACCTTTCAAGTGCTGAGATTTGCTGAGTCTAGCATAACAATGTAAAGTTCAGTATGACATGGTTTCCTGCCTCTTAAACATAGCCAGCAGGCATGGGCTTTCATGAGGGTTGATGGTTGTTATGGGCATAAGGTTTGTCTGTATAACTGTATACATATTTTCATGTTCCTCCGTTGAGGAATACCCTTTCTGCCTAGGTTAATGACTTCAAGATAATCAGAGACAGCTAAAGACTGGGAGCCAAGGGCCTGGTTAACGTCTCAGCAAAATATAGAAAGCTATGACCTTCAGGATAGCCTAAGGTTATGGGGAAAAGACTCTGAAAACATGAGTTTAAAAATATATTGTTTCTTGCTGAGCAGTGGTGGTGCATGCCTTTAATATCAGCACTTAAAGGTAGAGAGGTAGAGGCAGGTGGATTTCTGAGTTCGAGGCCAGCCTGGTCTAAGAGTGAGTTCCAGGACAACCATGGCCATACAGAGAAACCCTGTCTTGAAAAAGCAAAACAACAACAACAAAACAAAAACAAAAAATATATTGTTTCTCAACAGTGCAAAATATAAGGATGTAACATGAATTGTATAAGGAGTTTCACAGATCTAAAAGAACAGAGGTAACTGCACTATTAACCAGTTTGTCAGAAAGATATTAAGGAAGGAGATAAGATTCAGGGAGTGCTGATCACAAGGCAAGATCTCACACAGTTGATTTTGTTGTTGTTGTTGTTGTTGTTGTTATTGTTTATGCTTACAAAGGCAGGTAGATTCCTGAATTTAAGGTTAGCCTGGGACAGAGCAAATTTAGGTCCAAGCATAGTCAGAATGCTAATTCCAGGTGTGGGTATCTACCCAGCTAGCTTATTGTTTGTGCTTCTGCTTACTGTTTCTTCCTAAAAGTTAGGGACTAAGATAATGGAATGCTGATTCATGGATAGTCAAGAGAAAGCAGGGAATAAATGGCTGAATTGATATGTAAATAAAAGAGTGCGTTTTTTATCTGCATGAAATGAGCTAGTGAAAGAAAGTAGTTCTTTAGAATGTTTTTTTTCTAGCGAGAGCTGAGCTGCCTGGAGATCTCTGGAGAACAAAAAGAACTCTTCAAAAAATTTTTTTTCTAACAGGATTTCTGATTTTAGTCAGAAAATCCATGGAGGGTTCATACAGTCTTTTAGAATTTTTCATAGCTCTTTTAAAAATTTTTTTTCTAATAGGATTTCTGACCTTGGTTGGAAATCCCAAGAATTACTTTAAAGCTAACCCAGCTCTTTTAGAATGCTTTCTAGCAGCTATCCGTAGAAGGCTGTCTGAAGAGTGAACACAGTTCTCTTAGAATTTTTTCTGGCTTTCTGATTTTGATTGGAAATCCCAAGAATTACTTTTAGAATTTTTCTAACAGGATTTCTGTCAGAAGATCCAAGAATTTCTTTATAGCAACTTTTCTGACTCTGGTCATGGTTAGAAAACCTATGAGCTATCCAGAGAGCATTTAGAATTGCATTAGCAATTAGAGAGAGAGCTGTCTAGAGCAGATTACAGAGCCAAGAGCCATCTAGGGATCCATCTGGAGCAGAACACAGGCCATCGGCTTGCAACCCACAATTTGACCTGAAGTAATTTGTTTTCTCAGCTGCCAGACACCCCTTTCTCAGAACCCCTCTCCAAGGAGAGGCTGGTCCTTTGAGGGAATTAAAGGCGTTCATCATATCCTGCTAAAAAGACCATTTTAAAACATCCAAACAGGAGGTCCAGATTGAGCATGAATGCATCTTTTCTACTCACAGCTCAGCCTGGAACCTTAATCTCTGACATTTCCTGAGCTCAGACAGGCAGCAGAGCCTGCTGGAGACATGGAATCCAACCAAGTACCTATCAAACTGGAGTTGCTTTCGTGCTTGCTCCTGTTTGCTTCAATTCTTCCTTGGAGTTGGGACTCACTGTTTGTTGCTCTTTAGCTGTGTGTCAAGCTGAGTTCAGGCTGCTGTGTAAGAGTTAACTTATTTAGCCAGATAAGTGGAAAAGGTCATCATGATGGTTTGTGTCCTAGGATTGGCACCCAGAGCAAAATGACAGTAATCAAGTCCCAAGCAGGTATCATAAGAGGCATTTGGGAAGGTTTTTATATCTTATATAATGCTAAAATGACCAGCCACCAAGAGTTCACTGCAGCTGCCCTTCCATGTTAGGTAATAATGATTTGGAGTTCAGGGGTAAGAAACACACCTGAGTATCCTACCCTGTTTCCCAGCATCAGTGATCCTATGCCTGACATTTCTCAGCTTAGATCTTTGAAATGATATAGCTTTTGCCATTCCATATCCTTGACACTTATAACAAGATTTCAGCTCAGCAAATGACCAAAAAGGTCTGTCCTAATTGCATCATGTTGAGTCACCCAAGTTAGGAAAGTGTTGTGAAAGCAAATAGAAACAGAAGTCTGTTCAAATATTTGGCATCCTGAAGCCTAACACGTTGATAGAAAAAGAATGGAAATGGAAATTTATTTGTAATTCAATGTTATTCTTTTATTAGCATGTATCAATTATACATAGCACATTTTAATATGTGGATATAATGTATTTGATAATATCCACTTTCATTACTTTCTCTTGTTTCTCACCCCTCCCCCACTCAATGATCCTCCTCATCTTTCCAACTTGTCCCTGTTCCACTTTCATGGTTTTTCTTTATTTATTTTATTTTATATTTATTATTTATTAATATGTGTGTGTGTGTATGTGTGCATATGTGTGTGTTGAGGGGTGACACACATGCCACAGCTAACATAAGAAGGTCAGTTGCATCCACCTTTGTGTTAATTCTGGGAATTGAACTCATCACCAGGCTTTGATGACAAGGGTCTTTACCAACTGAGTCATCTTGCTGACCCTTCATTTTACTTTTTAAAGATTCACTAAATTTATACCACTGAAGAAAATGTCTCCCCCACCTTTCAGCAAGTGTTACCTGCAACTGGATCTGCAGAGAGGAATGAGGCCTCAGGAGCCCCTCCCTCATCTGTGATATGTTGATGAGTTCAGTCTTGCACAGGTAACTATAGTTCCTGTTAGTTCCTCTGTGCATTGGAAGATAGTGATCCACACCTTTCCACCATTTGTTGTATCTCCTCTTTGACAACATTCTCTTGGTGTAGGGAATACACCAGAGAAGACTCCTGGAATGCAGGTTTAAGCCAATAAAATGCCTCTTTAGCTGGCCAGTGACTACGCTGAGTGTTTAAGATTCCAATATAGTCCCCAAGATTTTCTCAGAATGAGCTTTTAAGTACAAAAAAACCATATGCTGAGTTGACACACATCAGCTAACAAGAATAGCTAATTAATTGACTAATTAATTAGTTAAAATAAGACAAATGCAGATTCAACAAAAAATACAAAGGGGGAAAAGGAATAATACAAAAAGAATAAATTTTTTCTGTTTCCTTTTTGTATGCATGCATGGGTGTTTTGTGCATGTGTGGGTGTGGGTACACATGTACCGCAGCATACTTGTGGATATCAAAGAACAATTTGCAGGACTCACTTTTCTTCTGCTACCATGTGGGTCCCAGAAATCAAACTTAGGTTTGCAGGTTGGCAGCAGGCACCTTAGTCACTGAGCTATATCGCCGGCCACAAGTAGAGTCAATTTGCTGCTGGCTCTGCAGATGGAACACTGTTACTGTGGACTGAATGTCCTCCCTGGGTTCATGTATTTGAACACCTGATCTCCAGTTGGTGGCAGTCCCTACCTGTAGAAGGTGGAGCTTCACAGGAAGAAGTGGGTTACTGGGAAGTAAGAGTGGAAGTCTCATATCCTAGCCTCATTTTTCGATTGCTAACTGCAGACACTATGTCACCAACCACCTCACACTTCTGCTAGCATGCTTTCTTCACTACTGTGGGCTGTATCACTCACTCTGTAGATCAGGATGACCTCACACTCAGAGATCGGCCTGCCTCTGCCTCTGAGTGCTGGGAGTGTGGTATGTGCCACAGAGTCCAGCTTGATATACTCCTTCTGCTCCTAATGTAGAGGAATAAACCTACTTCCCATTTATAATCAGCATGTATTATCCAGCTGGTATAAATAATCTGCTTCTGTATTTATTGATCCAGTGACACAAAGAACTGCAAATATCT
This sequence comes from Apodemus sylvaticus, assembly GCF_947179515.1. Classification (NCBI taxonomy): domain Eukaryota; kingdom Metazoa; phylum Chordata; class Mammalia; order Rodentia; family Muridae; genus Apodemus; species Apodemus sylvaticus. The sequence goes on from NC_067472.1 coordinate 31,888,984, forward strand.
TGATGGCTTCATGTCTAGTTCAACAGCATCATTGTTCCTCCTAGAAGAAGATTTCTAAAACGATGGAATTAAGACCAGACATGGTATCATGTGCCTTTGACCCTAGCACTAGAAAGACAAAGGCAGGAGGATCTTTTGTGAATTCAAGACCAGCCTGTTCACATAGTGAGTTCCAGGACAGCCAAGACTACATAGAAACTCTGTCTCAAAAAAAATAATTTTCAAAAAAAAGTAAACAAACAAATAAAAAATGCAGAGCCAAAAATGTGAAATGAAGTTACTAAACCCATACTTAGTCGCATGATCTTTTTTAAATTAAAAAAATTACTACATTTCTATTTATTTATTTATTTATTTATTTATTTATTTATTTATTTATTTATTTATTTATTGGTGCATATGTGTGTGTACGCATGAGTGTGCACATGTGTGTACGAAGGTGAGAAGACAGCTTGTGGAAGTCGGTTCTCTCTTTCCACCATCTGAGTCGTAAACTTGAACTCAGTAGTCAGTCTTGGCAGTGAGCCTCCTGACCACTCAGCCTTCTCTCTGTTGCTTCCTGTTGCTTCCTGCATGGTTTTTGAGATAGGTTCCTACTCTGTGGTCCAGACTGGCCTGGAACTCACAGAGACCCACCAGCCTATGCCTCCATAAATGCAGACATTTGTGTGCTACAGAATGAGCGTGGAAGTCGGTGGACAAGTCTTGGGAGCTAGTTCTCTCTTGCCACTTTATGGGATCCCAGGATTAGAAACACGGGTTTTTAGTCCTGCATACAAGCACCTCTACCTGTGTAGCCATCTCATGGGCCAAATTTAATTTTATTGTATTTAAGTTTTAAAAGTTATTCATTTATTTATTTTCTTATGTGTGTAGGTGTTTATCTGCATGTATGCCTGTATAACACGTGTGCCTCTTCTCTGTGGAAGCCAGAGGAGAGAATTGGATTCTCTGGAAAGGAAGTCACGGACAGTTGTGAGCTGCCCTGTGGGTGCTGGGAATCAACCGCAGCTCCTCTGGAAGGGTAGACAGGGAGCCATGTCCCAGCCCTATATTTCATTTTTCAAATTTAACTTTCATTCTTTTTTTTCTCCACAACTGACTCTATGAGATGTATTTTCTATCAGTAGCAGGTTGTGACTAATACATGTTTTTCTGGATGAATAGAGAAAAGCTGCTTCCGGATGATCACACTGCCAGGGCCCAGGTCAAAGGGCACCTTGGAGTACAGAGGACAGTGTGCAGCCCATGTGGTATGTGAAGGGTTGAATGAGACTGGCCTCGAAAGGCTCCTGATTTGAGTGCTTGATCCCCAGTTGGTAGAATTATTTGGGAAGGATTAAGAGAGGTGCCCTTGTTGGAAGAGGTATGTCACTGGGGGTGGGTTTCAAGGTTTCAGTTAGCTCTCTCTCTCTCTCTCTCTCTCTCTCTCTCTCTCTCTCTCTCTCTCTCTCTCTCTCTCTCTCTCTCTCTCTCTCTCTCTCTCTCTCTCTCTCTCTCTCTCTCTCTCTCTCTCTCTCTCTCTCTCTCTGCCTTGGCATTCATGGATTACGTGAAAGCTCTCAACTATTGCTCTATAACCATGCCTGCTTGCCTGTCTGCTGCCATGCTTCCTGTCACAATGCTCATGGACTCGCCCTTTGAAACTGTAAACAAGCACCCAACAAATTCCTACGTCTATAAGTTACCTTGGTCATGGTGTCCCTTCACAGCAATAGAACATGGTGTTCCTCAAAGCTGGCTCCCTCACTTCAGCACACGGGTTGGCTCTGGAGGGGCAGAATCAGAAGTGTCAATCTCGGAGGGCAATTAGAGCCCTAAACATAACTTTCAGCACTTTTGCAACAGCTCTGTGCTCCTCTGTAATGAGTGTATATTTCATCTTTTCATGGACACAGTGATCACACATGAAGTCACCACATGCTTCGTGGATGTTTCTGTTTTAGGCAAGCTTGCAGGAGCTTCAGAGCACAGCAGAAACCCCTTCAAGTGTGCATGGGACCACATCGTGTATGGACTTGGTGCTTTCTCTACTTTGTTTTGTTTGGGGTTTTGTTTTGAGACATGAAAATACCACTATTATTTCCTCAGATGAAGAGATGAGATGAGAGCCAAACCCAAACTATGTGAATATTTGACTTGGGCTGAGTCTAGAGCATTTCCTTCTCTGTTCTAACTATGCCTAGGCCTAGGCCTGGAAGCTTCTACCTCTGAACAATCTAATCTTTCAAGCTGACTGATTCAATCTTGCTTTTCTCAGTTTCTGACTGAATTGTTCTGCTTGGCCTCACACCAACTTTGGCAATACATTCTAAACTCTGGCTCATTCTCATTCTCTGGCTTGTTGTGTCTTCACTTGAATCTACTTTGTTCTCTCTGCAACCTGTCTCTGTAAAACTGTCCCAATAAAACTGCCCTTGCCCAGTCCCCTCACTGGCTCCATTAGAGTACGTAACATAAGAATTATAGATATGCGTTCCAGTTTCAGTCTGCGCCTGGAACTGACCCTGTGCTACATTTCTCCATACCCAAATACCTCTGGGAGAGAACTGGTCTCCCAGGAGTGCTGACACATCTGTGAGCACAGGTAAGACCACCACTTCTGCTCAAGTTCCTGGCCCAAGAGGGACCCACTCAGAACCATCAGGACACAGGAACCAAGGAACAGCTGGGGACAGAATCCTTCTAGTTTTCCTCTGCACTCAGGATCTGACCCTGTGCCACAGCTCTCCATACCCAAATTCATCCCAGAGAAAACTGGTCTCCCAGGAGTACTGACACACACACTTGCAGGATGGACAAGCCACAGTCAGAGACAGCAAGACCAGCTAACACCGGAGATAACCAGATGATGAGAGGCAAGGGCGAGAACATAAGTAACAGAAACAAAGGCTACTTGGCATCATCAGAACCCAGTTCTCTTACCACAGCTAGCCCTGCACCCCCCAACACACCAGGAAAGCAAGACTCTGATTTAAAATCACATCTCATGATGGTGATAGAGGACTTACTTTAAGAAGGACATAAATAACTCCCTTAAAGAAATACAGGAGAATACAGATAAACAGCTAGAAGGCCTCAAAGAGGCAAAGAGGAAACACAAAAATCCCATAAAGAATTACAGGAAAACACAACCTGTTTTCCTGTGAAGGTCCAGGATCTAAAAATGGAAATAGAAACAATAATGAATTCACAAAGGGAGACAACTCTGGAGGTAGAAAACCTAGGAAAGAGATCAGGAGTCATAGATGCAAGCATCACCAACAGAATACAAGAAATAGGAGAGAGAATTTCAGGGGCAGAGATACCATAGAAAACATTGACAAAGAAAATGCAAAATGCAAAAAACTTCTAACCCAAAATATCCAGGAAATCCAGGATACAATGAGAAGACCAAACCTAAGGATTATAGGTATAGAAGAGAATGAAGACTCCCAACTTAAAGGGACAGTAAATATCTTGAACAAAATTATAGAAGAAACCTTCCCTAACTTAAAGAAAGAGATGACCATGAAGATACAATAAGCCTACAGAACTCCAAATAGACTGAACCAGAAAAGAAATTCCTCCCATCACATAACAGTCAAAACACCAAATATTAAAAGCAGTAAGGGAAAAAGGTCAAGTAACATAAAGGCAGACCTATCAGAATTACACAGACTTCTCACCAGAGACTATGAAAGCTAGAAGATCCTGGGTAGATGTCATACAGACCCTAAGAGAACACAAATGCCAGCCCAGGCTACTATACCCAGCAAAACTCTCAATTACCATAGATGGAGGAACCAAGATATTCCATGACAAAAACAAATTTACCCAATATCTTTCCACAAATCTAGCCCTACCAAGGATAATAGATGGAAAACGCCAACACAAGGAGGGAAACTATACCCTAGAAAAAGCAAAAAAGTAATCTCCTTTCAACCAAACCAAAAGAAGATAGCCACACGAATTAAAATTGAGCTATCAAATGACCAGGTGATTTCACGTGTGGGTGTTTACGCAGTTAACTTCATATCTGCCGGAGGGATAGCTGCACCCTCATGTTCACTGCTGCTCTGCTTATGACAGTGACGGAACAGAATTGATCCAGATGACCACTAACGGGTGAATGAGATAAAGGTGCAGCATGTATACAAAACAGAATACTACTCAACTGTAAATGACACAATTTGTAGGAAAATGGATGGACATAGAAAGTAAACATTGAGTGAAAAAGATACGTAAAATTCAGATGGAAAAGAAAAACACACTCTCCTCTATATATGGATCCTAGCCTATAATATATACCTTTATATTTGTAAACACCTGTGCGGGTGATCAGAAAGAATCGAATGCAGGCAAAGCACACATGTGTCATGAAAAAGAGTTGAAAGCAAACTGTTCTAGCTTCATTTTCTCATGTGTTTTTTTTCTTTTTGTTGTTAATTAAATGCAAAAACTGTAATTATAATGAAAGTATAAAACCTTAATCCACATTTTGCTTCGCTATGGCCATTTTAATTTTCACTAAACTCGGGACAAGTGTTTGGTAGATTGCTATCTTAGTCTAGTTTTCAAATTTTATTTGTGGGTTTGTTACAATAAAGTGAGTTTTTAATTTTAAAAAAATGTTTAATTTTCTCCCAATATAGGAGAATATATATTTTTGAAATTGTATCTGCTGAAAAATTACATTTCTTTTAAAAGTTGAAGATATATTATTAAGACAGTATGATTACTGACATTATTGAAATGCAGGCACATTTAAAATATGTAAGTGTGCTACTGTTATGAATCATAATGTTGATATCTGTGTTTTCTGATGGTCTTAGATAACGCTTGTGGAAGGTTCTTCAGATCTGCAAAGGGGTCAACAACCCACAAATTGAAACCCAGTGTCCTGGGCTAAAGGTCATCATAGGTCTAATTTTGTGAGAGATGAATATTTTAGCAAAGAAATGATTATTCTCCAAAGTTGAAATATTTTGATTCAGATACTCCATATTTGATAATCTGTGCAGGTGAAACAGGTACTCATATTCAGTTGTAAATCTTTGTGTCACTACCAACCATGGCTCCCCTTACTAAATGCTGAATGAGAGCCTCTTCCTAAACTACCACATATTTTTCATTTCATACCTGAAATTCAGTACCAACCAGACACAAGATAAAATACAGAAGTCACTGTTCCTCAGCTCTCTCAGCTATTCTGAATCCAGTTCTCAAACTGCGTGTGATCTCTTGGCAGCCAGCCATGCAGTTGTCATTTTGTGTCATTAGTTAAGTCTAGTCCTGTTAAGATCAGGTTTACTTGTCTTTTTAATTGCCTGCTTAAAAATTCCTAGTTCCAAAATCAGGAGAAGAATTTATAATGGGGGTATGTGTGGAGTGAGGGCAAGCGCTGTAAAAGCTGTGAAGGGAGGAGCTCACTGAAGGAACAAATGAAGAGATGATGGTGTGAAGGCCCGTGGGAAGGAATGGAAGACTACTGAAGCATTTGTAGCCAGGAATCTGGGACGGGGCTTAGACTGTGTAGTAGTATGAAACTATGTTTAGGGTTATGTGACTGGTATAAGCATTTTCTTTGTGCACTCTTGCATTTAAACACACCCGTCTTCTCTCAGGGAATAGATGACTCCATGCCTTAAGACGTGGGGAAGTTGAATAGAAATGGGCGGAGGCCTGATAGAATGTGGAGAAGGACAGAATATGGGGTGCTCTTTTACCTGAATTGATGGGGGTATGTTAAGAGCAGGCAGTGTTCATGAGAGAGGGCATTTTCACGACTGTGAATAATTCCAATACACCAGGAAATAAAGCCAGTTCTACCTAGGGAAAAATATGTATTTTATTGTATAGCCTTGTGGCTAAGGTCAAATATACAGATACATATTAAAATAATGGAAGCTTAAAAACAGAATTATAGTTATTTTATTTCTTGCATGATAATCCTGTCATATATGTCACTTTAGCGTCTAGTTCTAAATATGGTTTATTTCTTTAAGCTGTGCTGTTCTCTGAACTTTTCGAGCTGTATACTTTTTCACTGAAAGTCTGATGTGATGCTTGTGGTATAAGGGCTGTAGAGACAGCATCATGGTTAAAAGTACTTTCTGTTCTTGCAAAAGACTTCCTGTCACCCATGTGGCAGCTCATAGCTTCTGCAACTCCAGTCCTAGGGAATCTGATACCCTCTTCTGACCTTCGTATGTGCAAGCATGTTTATGAACACACACATGTACATGCATATAAAATGTGCAAGCATGTTTATGAACACACACATATACATGCATACAAAACACTCATACACATAGGTAAAATAAAAGAAATGATTTTCCTTTAGAAGGGCGCGGGGGAGGTGGGGGGAGGGAGTCTCTCTATGTAGGCCTGGCTGGCCTGGATTTTTCACTGTGTAGACCAGGCTAGACTTGAACTCAAAGAGTTCTATCTTGAGTGCTGGGACTAAAGACACCAAAATCATATATATATTTAAAGATTTATTTATTTTATATATGTGAATACACTGTAGCTGTCTTCACACACACCAGAAAAAGGCATCAGATCTCATTATAGATGGTTGGAAGCCACCATGTGGTTGCTGGGGTTTGAACTCAGGACCTCCAGAAGAGCAGTCAGTGCTCTTAACCACTGAGCCATCTCTCCAGCTCCCTAAAATCATATTTTTTTAAAAAGTTCAAGGTATCCAAGCTGTGGTGGCACACGCCTTTAATCCCAGCACTTGGGAGGCAGAGGCAGGGGGATTTCTGAGATCAGGCCAGCCTGATCTACAGAGTGAGCTCCAGGACAGCCAGGGCTACACAAAGAAACCCTGTCTTGAAAAAAAAAAACAAAAAACAAAAAACAAATTAAAAACCCTATCTCAAACACACACACACACACACACACAAGTTCAAGGTGAAAGGACTCCAAAGAAAAATAACTAGCTTACTTCTAAACTAAAGTCAGATATGTCCTTGGACCTCTTATTTCCGTGTGTGTGTGTGTGTGTGTGTGTGTGTGTGTGTGTGTGTGTGTGTGATATAATGTAAAACTCAGATTAAGGATTTATTTTAATTTTGCCAGGAAGTTAGGCTATGCTTCATTTTCTATGGACAAAGATGACACGTGCTTCCATTTCTTAGAGTGACCTTGTTTTTTTTCTCCCTTGATATTCTGAATGGTTTCCTGCAGATTCCTTCACAGAATCTGTACAGTATATCCAACAGCTGCCATTACTGGAGACTTACTGAACTTTTTGAGTAATTTGAGGGGACAGTGATTGTTCTGTAATGTTCTGGTCACATGTCTGTTTCTTCACAGGCCTGAGCTTTGGGCTGTGACCTTTCTCTATATTTCTGAACGATAACACTTTTCAGTCACCTCCTACTCTCTCCCTGGCTTCAGGGTTTCCTTTGGTTTTATACTTACCCAGTTGAGCATGTGTATTTATTATATTATGCCTGAAGAAGAGGGGAGGAAAGGGAATTCCATTCCTCAGTCTGAACAAAATTCTAGCAAAGTCCTTTCTTTGGGAGAGCAGGCTTTTGTTATGATGGAAGTTCTCAGCAAACTGGATGTGGTGATGCAAAACTGAGATTCCAGGATTTGACTGATATAGGAGGAGAATCAGGAGTTCAAGGCCAGTCTTGGTTACACTGGGAACTTGAGGCTAACCTGGGTTACATAACACACTATCTCCAAAAGACAGAAAAAAAAGAAAAAAAAGGAGGAGGCAGAAGAGGAACAGGAAACAGGAGGAGGAGGAGGAGGGAAGAAAGAAGAAGGGAGGAAAAAAGAAGAACAGAAGAAAATAAAAAGAAGACAGAAAGGGAAGAGAAGAGGAGAAGAGGAAGAGAGGGAAGAAGAGGCAGGGAAAGGAGATGAGAAGGGAAGAGAGAGAAGGGGAGGGGAGGGGAGGAAAAAGGAAGAGAAGAGAAGAGAAGAGAAGGGAAGGGAAGGGAAGGGAAGGGAAGGGAAGGGAAGGGAAGGGAGGGAAGGGAGAGAGGTGGAATGTCTCATCATGGTTCTCTTTCGTTCTCTTTTGTCTTTTCAGGCTAACAGAGAGATGGTTCTCACATTATCAGCCTGCAACCTACTGTGGTTCCATTGAGTTAAGCTTTGTTAGTGTGGGAGATCCCCACCCCCATCCCAAGACCAGACTCCCTTCAAATCAGACCAGCAATTCACCAAGAGTAAATACATTTATACACTATTACACGTTTGTAGCTGAGTTGTCTAGATTGACCTTGTATTTGTAGAAATTGGTGTGTGTGTGTGTGTGTGTGTGTGTGTGTGTGTGTGTGTGTAAAATAGTAACTGTTTTTGTTTTTTCAGGCCAGCAAGATGGATCATCCAGTAAAGGCACTTGTGCAAACCTGACAGTTCAAGTTTAATGCATGGAAGGTATAAGGAGAGAACTGTCTCCTCAAGGTTGCCCTCTGACCTCCATGAATGTGTTGTGACATGCACACACACATACACACACACACCACACACACATGTCTTCTTGAGCCAGGCATCACTACTATGTAGCCCTGGCTGCCTTGGAACTCACTGTGGAGATCAGGCTGACTGGAACTCACAAAGATTCCCCTGCCTCTGCCTCCTAAGTGCTGGGGGCTAAATAATGACAACCAGAGTTTGAAACTGGTGACTTGGTACAGAGTAAAAAGACTCCAAAGAAAAATAGCCAGGTTTTTTTTTTTTTTTTTTTTAAGCTAAAGCTAGAAATAGCCTTGGGCCTCTCCATGCTCTGATTTTTTGCCAGAGGCCAACAATGCCAAAAATATTTGGGGGCTCTGACCTCTTACCTGGTTTCCTAAAATGATTTTAGGTTTGTATCTTGGGGTAGGGAAGGGGGTAGGCTAATTTTCTTTGTATTATAAAGATATGTGCTACTAAACCTGGTATTTTTTAAAATTTATTTTTCTATGTATCGATGTTTTGCCTGCATGTATGTCTGTGTGCCATGTGTGTACCTGATGGCTCAGAGACTGAAAGAGACTACCAGATCTCCTGTTACTGAAGTTGTAGATGATTGTGGGTGCTGGGAATCAAACCTCAGACCTCTCAAAGAGCAGCCTGTGTTTTAGTCGCTAAATATTTATCTCCAGTCCTTCATTTAATATATATATATATAATGTGTTTACATTGTGGCATATACTACAATTTCATAGAAACAGAGGTTAGCATAGCTTCTGTACAAGAATGAGATGAAGATTCACAAAGCATTTTGGGACCCATAAGTACTCTATGACATCACAGGGTCTATGATACTACTCTGTACTGTCACCTTGGAGGTAGGCAATTACACCTCCACTGTGTTCCCTATTCTCTCATTTCACAAAAATTAATTAATTAATTAATTAACTTTTTATTTTTAAAGCATGCCTATCCTTTTCTTATGGTAAGGATGAGCGTAATGATCTCACACTCCTGATGCACTGGAATTGAAACTGTAAGCCCAGGTGTCCATTGGTGAGCTGTCTTTCATAACTCACTGTGGACTGTGGTTTGTTTCTACAGATCTTCAGGGCTCAGGATCATCACAGAACCAGGTAATAGTAATCCACCCAGAGCCTAGATATTATCACTTCTTTGGTAAGTAGCCATAGGTCGGCTGGTGTAGAACAGGAGAGAAGTGTTCACTATATCTGTAGCAGGATCCTTTTTCAAGATCTCTACACCTAAGAGGCACCCATCAATTGGGTCGTAGTTTAAATAAGGTCTCTTTGTTTTGGTGACTTTCTAAGTTTTAGTTTATTATCTCAAGTAACATCTATACCCCTATAGATCATCAGGGTCACTTTTCTGTTGGCTAGTGCTGCCACTGGGTTCTACCATTCTGGGATTGCACAATTACAACTGGGTCTTAGTTAGGGTTTCCATTGCTATAAAGAGACATCATGACCAAGGCAACTCTTATAAAGGCAAACATGTTTTTTATTTCTTAATATAATATCTCTTTTTTTACTTTCTTTTTTAAAATTTCTTATCTCTTTTTTTACTTTCTTTTTTAAAAAATTTTTATTGAATATATTCTTCATCTAGATTTCAAATGTTATACCTTTCCCCTATTTTCCTCCTCCCAGAAAACCCCCAACCTATCCTCCCACCCCTTGCCTCCAAAAAGATGCCCCTCCACCTGTAGTAAGCCACCCTTTGTTCATCTCTATTACAAGATGGCGCTGGCCACATGCAGCTCCCTGGTAGTAAATCACTTGAGTACATGCGCAGTGTGCTGTATTCCTCATCACACTTACATGCTAATTAAGTACTCACTTAGTTGACCCATGAGGAAACAGCTGGCTATCTCCCTTGGCAGATGGGGCTGAGTAGTAAGGTGAGGCTGGGAGAGAGCCCGGGGCTGCCAAAAGAAGAAATAAGCTTAATTCAAGCTGTCCCAAGTAAAACATGGAAGGAAGAAACTCCCTGGTGTTGCGTCCTCTTTGCTGGCGAGGGTGGACGCAACATCCACCCAACCCACTCCCATCTACCCCCTCTCAATTTCCTCTCGCTGGGGTATCTATGGAGGTTTCATTGGACCAAGGACCTCTCCTTTCACTGATGCCCAACAAGGCATTCCTCTGCCACACTTTTGCCTGGAACCATGTGAACCCCTTGGTTGATGGTTTGGTCCCTGGGAGTTCTGAGGCTTCTGGTTGGCTGACATCGTTGTTCTTCCCACGGGGCTGCAAACCCCTTCACCTCCTCCAGTCCTCCCTCCAACTCCTCCATTGCGGACCCCACGCTCAGCAGTTCTGCATCTTGATTCAAAGGCAACCAGGAGAGACTGGCATCTCAGGCAGTAGCTAAGGAGGAAGCTCTCTTCCTCAATGTATAGAGCCTAGGCAGAGGAAAGCCCAAGGCCCACAGTGACACACTTCCTCCAACAAGGCCAAGCCTCCCAACAGTACCATTCCCTATGAGCCAAGCATATTCAAACTACCACAGGCTGTAACACAGGAACCTATTTTATCAGTTGCATCTAACACTACAATCACCACACTTGAGCCGGGCATGGTGGCGCACACCTGTAATCCCAGCACTTGGGAGGCAGAGGCAGGCAGATTTCTGAGTTCGAGGCCAGCCTGGACTACAGAGTGAGTTCCAGGACAGCCAGGGCTATACAGAGAAACCCTGTCTCAAAAAACCAAAACAAACAAACAAACAAAACACCACACTTGGCAGAGGATAGGAAGGCAAGGACAGGGCTTCCAAAACTTCTGGTGTGTCCTCTTACCAAACCAATGCTTCAATGGAAGGAAGTTCTACACTCATGTCCTTTTCTCATCAAGCCTCAGGCTCCTCCTTTCTCAGCTGCACCAACTTTCAGCCATGTTGGCCTGATTTACAGAAGAGATCATTGTGCTAGGTTTCATTAGCCAACTTACCAGAACTGAGAGCCACTGCTGGTTGAGGTTATATACTGCCTTTGTTTCTTTTCTCCTTGCTGTGATGAAGTGCTCTGACCAACTAGACTTAAGGGAGAAAGGGTTTCTTTGGCTTACAGTTCCAGGTTACAATACATCCTGGGGGGAATGTTAAGGTATCCGAAACTGGAAGCAGCTGGTTACATTATATCTTCAGTGAAATGCATGCGTGCTTCTGCTCAGCTGGCCCTGGAAATAGGTGCCACTTACAGAGGAAGGATCTTTCTATCTTAATCAAGATACTCCACCCCCAACAATCATGCCCAGAGGCTCCTTTTCCAAGTGATTCTAGATTCTGTCAAGTGGATAATTAACACTAACCACCTCATAACTGGATACATAATCTCTGGTGCTACAAACATGAGCAACTTCCATATAACCTCAATTTTCACTTGGTCAGGAATCCAATGTCTAGCAGAAATCTTGTCATGATAAAGTATATGAGCAATGGGTTATGATTTGTTCCCTGTAGAAGCTTCTTGTCGGACATCAAGTCTTACTCATCTTCCTGGAGTATACGCTGAGACCTGACTTGGGCTATGGGTCTAGAAGCTAAGAGATGTTGACAGGTCCTTCCATGATTAACGCCCTTATGGTGAGATTATAGGACCTTCAAGGAAGGTATGGCCAATCTGTTTAAAGAAAAAAAAAAAAGTAGGAGCTCGGGCCTCGTGAGATAATGGCTCAGCAGGTAAGAGCACTGACTACTCTTCCGAAGGTCCTGAGTTCAAATCCCAACAACTACATGATGGCTCACAACCACCTATACAACTACAATGTACTCCTATACATAAAATAAATCTTTTTTAGAAAAGGAGCTGGTTCAGCAATCAAGGGAGACTTGAGGGGGGTGTATTACATTGGGGGTGAGACAAAGCCACATACAATTCATCTATCCACAAATCTCCTATGTATCCAAGAGTGACCTTGAACTCCGGATCCTCCTGCCTTTACCTCTCAGGTATGGTAATTATGATAAATACTACCACATGCAGCTTACCTCAGTAGAATAATCGTGTACATTCCAAACTACTAAAATGTCCTCATTCTGATGTTTATATAGAAGAACAAATAAGGTTATGAAGTCAACTTGTGTGGAAATTTGTCAACCCAACACTGGGTCTAATTAATTTGCTAAATATACTCTTCTGTAGCAACAGAAATGAAGGGATTCTTTCAGAGCATTGAAAAGTCTTCTTCTCTTCTGACCTGTCATTTTAACCTACAAACTCATGACAGTGGTTAGCCTTCCCTACAAGTCTTTCCACTGGAAGGTCCTAACTTAGTAACTATTTGGTCTAGCAAAGACTGGCCTGCAACAGACACATTAGTAGCCCCTGATAGTTTAGGCAACACTGTTTCATGTGTCATTCCCAAGACCCAGTTTCTCTTTCCCTTTAACTCTAAGGCCATCATTTAAGGGTATGTATAAAGGTCAGATAGGCCAGACCCAAGTTCCTGTCCTTGGGGTCAACTTCCTGAAGATGCTTTTGCTTCCGTTACAGTATCTGTTTAGGTTTACGCAGGAAGTCAAAATATATCCATTATACCAACAGCATACTCATGCATTCCAGGTAAAGGAAGATTGAATTTCAGGAATGGGTGCGTATCAAACCAGTGCAGAGGGGACGAAGAGGGCAGACAAAGGAAGGAGGGAGAGAAATGCATTTACCTAAGGAAGACCGGCGCAGGGGTGTAGCTCAGTGCTAGCTCCAATGGTTTGATCTCCATTGCATCATATCTCAAAACAAAAGTGGGGTCAGGAAGTTGGCTCAGTGTTGAGAGCACTTGCTGCTCTTAGGGTTGGGCTATCAGCACCAACATAGTAGCTCACAACAGCCTGCAACTCCATTTGTAGGGAATCTGATGTCCACTTCTAACTTCTGCAAGCACTAGGCATGCATAAGATACCCAGACAGACATATTTCCCCAACACACAAATAAATAAAAATAAAATACATTTTATATAAAGATTTAAGCATAAGATATTTTATGGGCTGTGCTCTTTGCCCAGACTCCATAACTGTGAAAGAACCTTCACTTGATCATAGTGGTTCTCACGAGATGTGGCCCTAAAGTCAGTGAGTGGAAATCAACTAACTATTGGAGTCTTCCTTCAATATGAGACTCATATTCTGTCTCAGTGCATTAGTCCAGGAACGTCACGAATTTTAGTGCTGCTCCAACCGGCCCTACATCCCTTTCAGTGGATCTATGAAGCATCCTGAACCCCGTGTAAGAAGCGCGAACGGGGACCTTAAACTTCCAGCTATTGGGCAGGGGGACGCCACCCAACTGCTGAAAGGGGTAAAGAAGTGGGAGGAGGTGGGAGAAGAGGAGGAGAGAGAAAGGGAGGGCCCTGCCTTGCCCCGCCCCACAACCCATTCCCATTGGCTAAAGGCTTCCTGGTCCCATCCTACCGCCCGCCTTCGGGCGACGCTTAAAGTGTGCGGAGCAGGTGCCTCGAGGGGAGGAGGAACTTTGCAAGAGTTAGTGCAGTTCGCTGCACCCATTCATTGCCCGCTGGGGTCGGGAAGGGGGACCCAGGGACTGCAGCAGTCACTCTCGGGTCATTGGGGCCAGAGGAGGGCCGGAGAGTGCCGCTGACCCTCGTAGGCTGGGGAGGTGACGGCGTACATGCAGCTGTGTGCCAGGGCATGGGGACTGCGCCTGGGCCGCGGAGCCGGGGGCGGCCACCGCTTGGCTCGCGGCACCGGCTTGAGTTGGGCGCCGCGGAGCCGGGACTGCAGCAGCGGCGGCGGCGGCGATGGCGGGGACCGTGGTGCGGCTGGGGCCTCGCGCCTCCTGGAGCGCCTCCTGCCCAGACATGATGACTTCGCTCGGAGACACATCGGCCCGGGAGACAAAGACCGGAGGGAGATGCTGCAGGCGCTGGGGCTGGCGGTAAGGCCCCTTCACCCTCCACCCTGCCGGGGCTCTGCCCGCCGGGCCTCCGGGCTCCTAACTTGCCCTCCTCCTGCGTCCCGGGCCCCAGCTTGGAAGCGAGCGAGCTCTTAATCTTGGTGCCTCTTCCTCTCTTAACTTTTCCGCTGTTCCCGCTCTTTTAAAGTGCATTTTAAAATTATCCCCAACTCCAGACGAACCCTAATTTTGCCCGGAAAGGAGGAAGGCTCCCTACTTAGAGAATATTAATCCTGTCAGCTCCAGTGCAGCTCCCGAACCCAGAGTAGCGGATTTACCATCCGGCTGCATCATTTTTTTTTCCTCCAAAATATTTCTGTTTCCTAAAGTTTCACTTTAAAAAGAACCTCTAATTAGACGATTTAAATGAAGTTCCTACCAGCCTTTGAAGATGAAAAACTGAGGTGGCTCTCTTAACTCAGGAATTTTGCACTGCCTGTCGTGTTCACCAGCTTGCGTTTTTAAATTTTAGAGCATTGATGAACTCATCGAGAAGACGGTCCCCGCCAGCATCCGCTTGAAGAGACCCTTGAAAATGGAAAGACCCTGTTTGTAAGTGGCCCGGAGGACTCTGGGGTTTCGCTGCTCTGCCTTCTACAGTCTCTAATGGTCCAGCTTTGGGGTTGGATTGCTCAGTACGTGACAGGCCCTAAAACGCTGGGATTTTTCTTCCGGGAGAAAAAAATCTATGTCGCCCCTTTCATGGTCTTTATCCCTGGGTAGCAGGAGAGGCACCTACAAGCTTTCCCAAAGAAAACCTTGCAAAAGAGAGGTTGGATTAGGAGTCTCCACCTTATGCACGCCCACCGGAAGGGCTTTTTGTTCCTTTGAGCGGAGAGGGTTGTTATCTCAATAGATCAGGTGAGACTCAGAAAGGACAAAGGAATCACCTGAGGTCCTGCAGCTAGAGTAGAGACTTATTTGGAAGGGACTTAGACTTCTCAAAGTCACCAGAATTTCAAACTGCCCTTTCTCCTGTCCATTTTCCCCTCTCACACTCATTCACCTAAAGGCAGCAGTGCTTGGCAAACCCGAATGTTTTTTTTCTTTCCTTTCCTTTCCTTTCCTTTCCTTTTTCCATTTCCTTTCCTTTCCTTTCCTTTCCTTTCCTTTTTCCATTTCCTTTCCTTTCCTTTTCTGAAAAGCACACAAAACAGATTTATGCTTAAAAAAAGGAAATTTCAGGCTATTTATGGCTTCCATTTTTAATTATTATTTTACTTTTAAGATTTGCTTGCATTTCTACTTGTGCACCACGTGGGCTGCTGGGTCATCTAGAACTGGGGTTCCCCACAGTTAGGGGTCATAATGCCAAACCGAGTCCTCTGCAAGAGCAACACATGCTCTTAACTGTTGAGCCACTTCTTCAGCCCTCTTTGGTAAAAGTAGTTTTAATGGTCCCAGTGCTGTCTTTGGGCGTTTTTTTTTTTTTTTTTTTTTTTTTTTTTTTTTTTTTTTTTTTTTAATATGGCATTGACTTCTAGGAATCAGGGAAGAATCTAGACGTTAAGGGGTGATCGGAGCTGAAGAACTCTTAAGAAAATCCAAAAACCACCCAGCTCCCTCACCTGGTTACTCAGATCATAGCGGTATTTCTCGAGGGCAATTGTTCTGTTTGTTTGCTTGCTTGCTGTTGCTGGTTTGGTCTCTGTGAGGAAAGAATTCTAGAAGCAAACCTGATTTTTGTTGTAAAAGATGACCTGAGCCTGTTCTGGCTGCAGCTGGGGCATGCCGTATCTCAGGTTCTCCCGAGTGAGGGCTACTGCCCTTGTCGCTGTCAAATGGTGATGGTAAGGGGCTTGCTCACAGAGAAAACTGCCTGAGACTTAGAGAGATGGCCATAAGGTGTATCTGTCTCAGCTTCAGGCCAGCAAAATTCTGAGCCATCAAGTGTGAGGAAAGCAATGAGGTTGGCTTACTTGTTTCTTGAAAGAAGGATGCAACTTAGGCCAGCCTCGAACTTGTGATTCTCTCTCTGGTCCTTATTCACTGAGTAAAGTTTATAGTACATGTACATCGTGATGTGGGAAAACTATTTATTTTTTGAGTACAGTTTTGTGTGTGTGTGTGTGTGTGTGTGTGTGTGATCCTTCCTTCCTTCCTTCCTTCCTTCCTTCCTTCCTTCCTTCCTTCCTTTCTTCTTTTTTTTTTAAGATAGGGTCTCACTATGTGGCCTTGGCTGGCCTGGTTTTGAAGACCAGCTGGGATTAAAGGAGTGCACATCCGGCCCTAGTTGTGTATTTGTCAAGGAAGCCATTGGTGAGAATTTGTCTTCTCAGGACAAATTATTTGTCTTCTCAAATAATTGCCTTCCTGAGACTTTCAAAAACAAAATGTCTAGGTTAGTCCCTTGTACAGCATACTCTAAAGGAAAATGTTCTTTTAGGAGTGTTAAGGCTTGGTGAACTAGTCAGTGTTGCCTCTCTCTCTCTCTCTCTCTCTCTCTCTCTCTCTCTCTCTCCCTCTCCCTCTCTCTCTCTCTCTCTCTCTCTCTCTCTCTCTCTCTCTCTCTCTCTCTCTCTCTCAGGCTCTCCCTGTCCCTGTAGCTAGCTTGGAACTATGTAGACCAGGCTTTCCCCAAAGGCGGAGACCCACCTGCCTCTGTCACCCTCCTGAGTGCTGGGATTAAAATGACTTGCTGTTTAGTTCAGATTTTTCTAGCAAGAGGTTTATTTCCCCAAGTCCCTTGGAATAGGTCCCCAAGAGTTTGAAGTCCCTTGGGAAAAAAAATTCTACTGTCCAAACTCCCTTCCTACGTCCCCTTTCCTGCAAAGCTTGCTTACTGGCTAAGGAGCAAGGGTGGAGAGAGGGTTTGGGTGCTGCGTTTACAACCCACTTAGGAGTCAGCCTGACTCACACCGCCCTGTGGGTACTGACACGCTCCTCTGTAGCAAAGATGTGTTTGCTGTGGTGGCTGTAAGAACAGGCTACTGTCTTTACCACCCTCATTGTAAGTAGTGAGTAGTAGATTCTTGGGTTAACCCTTTTGCATAACTAGATAGTGTTAAACATCTGTGGAGCGCCTCCCGTGGGCACTTTTGAGAAGTGCTTTCTGTGTATTATTTATTCAATCCTCATTACAAACCATGAACTGAGTCAGTCTCTCACCCCTCCCCCCCCCTTTGTTTTAGGGACAAGGGTCTCAATTGTGTTGTCGGGGCTGGTCACATTCATGGACTCAAGTGATTCTCTTATCTTCTCTTCCCAGATACCTGGGACTATAGGCCCACAGGACCATTGCACAGCTATTATCCCCTTTAACGAAGCGGCGTGGTATACAAAGGCTCTCTAACTTGCCAGGGTCTTAGCTCATGACCTTTGGATAGGAGCAGAACGCAAACTCAGGCCATTTGACTCCCATCACACCCCACCCCCCATTCCCACCCCTGCCGCCCCCAGTCATGACATTGCTGTTTTCATGGTGTCCCAGGCAAAGCAGAGAACCCCGGCTCTTCTCAGGTGCACAAGCCAGTCACCCTGGAGTAGCCACTTTTGTCGTGTGCAAACTGCCCCTGTGGGAATGAGACACCATGATGAGGCTAAGTGTGGATGGAGCTCTCGGGCCCAACACTAGGATGGAGGAGGTGCGGTTGGGCGTAGTTCCCCGTGCTGACTTGGGTGAGAAACAAGCCCTTACTGAGCAATCTGGAGGATGCAGCTGCGGGCAGGGACCAGCAACTAAAGGACAGAGCGTGATAGAGCCATCAGTCTGGAGAGAGACTTCCTATCCAATGCCCCAGAAAGCGAAAAATACTATCTATCTATCTAGTTTATTTACTTATTTGTTTATTTATTTATTCACATTCCTAATCTGCCCCCTAGTGTCCCCAAAAAATACTTTTTTTTTACAATTTTTTTTCTATTTTTTTTTAATTTATTGATATATTTATTTACATTTCAAATGATTTCCCCTTTTCTGGACCCCCAGTCCCCAAAAGTCCCATCAGTCCCCTTCCCTCCCCCTGTTTTCCCACCCAACCCTTCCCACTTCCCTGTTCTGATTTTGTTCTATACTGCTTCACTGAGTCTTTTCAGAACAAGGGGCCACTCCTCCGTTCTTCTTGTACCTCATTTGATGTGTGGATTATGTTTTGGGTATTTCAGTTTTCTAGGTTAATATCCACTTATTAGTGAGTGCATACCATGATTCATCTTCTGAGTCTGGGTTACCTCACTTAGTATGATATTCTCCAGCTCCATCCATTTGCCTAAGAATTTCATGAGTTCATTGTTTCTAATGGCTGAAACTAGTACTCCATTGTGTATATATACCACATTTTTTGCATCTATTCTTCTGTTGAGGGATACCTGGGTTCTTTCCAACTTCTGGCAATCATAAATAGGGCTGCTATGAACATAGTGGAACATGTATCCTTATTACATGCTGGGTAATCTTTTGGGTATATGCCCAGGAGTGGTATAGCAAGATCTTCTGGAAGTGAGGTGCCCAGTTTTCGGAGGAACCGCCAGACTGATTGCCAGAGTGGTTGTACCAATTTGCAACCCCACCAGCAGTGGAGGAGTGTTCCTCTTTCTCCACATCCTTGCCAACACCTGCTGTCTCCTGAATTTTTAATCTTAGCCATTCTGACTGGTGTAAAGTGAAATCTCAGGGTTGTTTTGATTTGCATTTCCCTAATGACTAATGAAGTTGAACATTTTTTAAGGTGTTTCTCTGCCATCTGAAGTTCTTCAGGTGAGAATTCTTTGTTTAACTCTGTACCCCATTTTTAATAGGGTTGTTTGGTTTTCTGGAGTCTAACTTCTTGAGTTCTTTATATATATTGGATATTAGCCCTCTATCTGATGTAGGATTGGTGAAGATCTTTTCCCAATTTGTTGGTTGCCGATTTGTCCTTTTGATGGTGTCCTTTGCCGTACAGAAACTTTGTAATTTTATGAGGTCCCATTTGTCAATTCTTGATCTTAGAGCATATGCTATTGGTGTTCTGTTCAGAAACTTTCTCCCTATACCGATGTCCTCAAGGGTCTTCCCCAGTTTCTTTTCTATTAGCTTCAGAGTGTCTGGCTTTATGTGGAGGTCCTTGATCCATTTGGATTTGAGCTTAGTACAAGGAGACAAGGATGGATCAATTTGCATTCTTCTGCATGCTGACCTCCAGTTGAACCAGCACCATTTGTTGAAAAGGCTATCTTTTTTCCATTGGATGTTTTCAGCCCCTTTGTCGAGGATCAAGTGGCCATAGGTGTGTGGGTTCATTTCTGGATCTTCAATCCTGTTCCATTGATCTGCCTGCCTGTCACTGTACCAATACCATGCAGTTTTTAACACTATTGCTCTATAGTATTGCTTGAAGTCAGGGATACTGATTCCCCCAGAATTTCTTTTGTTGCTGAGAATAGTTTTAGCTATCCTGGGTTTTTTGTTATTCCAGATGAATTTGATAATTGCTCTTTCTAACTCTGTGAAGAATTGAGTTGGGATTTTGATGGGTATTATATTGAATCTGTATATTGCTTTTGGCAAAAATGGCCATTTTAACTATATTGATCCTGCCGATCCATAAGCATGGGAGGTTTTCCCATTTTTTGAGGTCTTCTTCCATTTCCTTCTTCAGCGTCTTGAAGTTCTTGTCATACAGATCTTTCACATGTTTAGTAAGAGTCACCCCAAGGTACTTTATACTGTTTGTGGCTATTGTGAAGGGGGGTCATTTCCCTAATTTCTTTCTCAGCCTGCTTATCCTTTGAGTATAGGAAGGCCACTGATTTGCTTGAGTTGATTTTATAACCTGCCACTTTGCTGAAGTTGTTTATCAGCTGTAGGAGCTCTCTAGTGGAGTTTTTTGGGTCACTTAGGTAGACTATCATGTCATCTGCAAATAATGATAGTTTGACTTCTTCCTTTCCAATTTGTATCCCTTTGACCTCCTTATGTTGTTGAATTGCCCGAGCTAGTACCTCAAGTACAATATTGAAAAGATAAGGAGAAAGGGGGCAGCCCTGTCTGGTCCCTGATTTTAGTGGGATTGCTTCAAGTTTCTCTCCATTTAGTTTGATGCTGGCTACCAGTTTGCTGTATATTGCTTTTACTATGTTTATGTATGGGCCTTGAATTCCTGTTCTTTCCAAGACTTTAAGCATGAAAGGATGCTGAATTTTGTCAAATGCTTTTTCAGCATCCAATGAAATGACCATGTGGTTTTTTTCTTTGAGTTTGTTTATGTAGTCGATTGCATTGATGGATTTCCGTATATTGAACCAACCCTGCATCCCTGGGATAAAGCCTACTTGATCATGGTGGATGATCGTTTTGATGTGTTCTTGGATTCGGTTGGCAAGAATTTTATTGAGTATTTTTGCATCGATGTTCATAAGGGAGATTGGTCTGAAGTTTTCTTTCTTTGTTGGATCTTTGTGTGGTTTTGGTATCAGCGTAATTGTGGCTTCGTAGAAGGAATTGGGTAGGGTTCCTTCTGTTTCTATTTTGTGGAATAGTTTGAAGAGTATTGGTGTTAGGTCTTCTTTGAAGGTCTGATAGAATTCTGCACTGAAACCATCTGGTCCTGTGCTTTTTTTGGTTGGAAGACTTTCTATGACCCCTTCTATTTCTTTAGGGGTTATGGGACTGTTTAGATGGTCTAGTTGGTCCTGATTTAATTTTGGTATTTGTTATCTGTCTAGGAAATTGTCCATTTCCTCCAGATTCTCCAGTTGTGTTGAGTATAGGCTCTTGTAGTAGAATCTGATGATTTTTTGGAATTCCTCAGTTTCTGTTGTTATATCCCCCTTTTCATTTCTAAGTTTGTTAATTTGGATACTTTCTCTGTGCCCTTTGGTCAGTCTGGCTAAGGGTTTATCTATCTTGTTGATTTTCTCAAAGAACCAGCTCCTGGTTTTGTTGATTCTTTGTTTGGTTTTGTCGTGTGCAAACTGCCCCTGTGGGAATGAGACACCATGATGAGGCTAAGTGTGGATGGAGCTCTCGGGCCCAACACTAGGATGAAGGAGGTGCGGTTGGGCGTAGTTCCCCGTGCTGTCTTGGGTGAGAAACAAGCCCTTACTGAGCAATCTGGAGGATGCGGCTGCGGGCAGGGACCAGCAACTAAAGGACAGAGCGTGAGAGAGCCATCAGTCTGGAGAGAGACTTCCTATCCAATGCCTCAGAAAGCGAAAAATACTATCTATCTATTTATTTATTTATTTATTTATTTATTTGTTTATTTATTTATTCACATTCCTAATCTGTCCCCTAGTGCCCCCCAAAAAATACTTTTATCAGTCTCTCAGTAAGTCATCACTCAAAAAGAAGCAAGCAACCCCTCTTAGCTCAAAATCCCGTCAGCTTAATTCCACTCAGATGAATTTCCCTCCTCAGCCACAGCCTTGCACCAAGATAATAAATCAGTAAATAAATCAGGCAAGAACTATATTTTAGTGGGAGCATTGTTTCTTCTGAATGCAACAAGCTGTTTCTTAGTTATTTAGTTTCTTCTACCAATGTAATAGTTAATTAAAAAGAAACCAAACTGATGAGGTTTTAGTTGCGCTGCGCTGTGCTGCTTTTTGCTGTTTTGCTGAGTAAATCTTTCCAGTCGCGGCCTCTCAGAGGAGCCAGATTAAACTAGCCCAAACTAACCAACCAAATGCCACAGAGATTAAAGTTTACACAAACCCACACACTGCTTTTCCTGGGCATGCTTTGGGAGAGAGAGGAGAGTGAACTTCCCAATGCTCAAACTATTCACCTGGAGCTGAGGTGCTGAGCTGTCAGAATCAGTTTGGATGAGGCGAGTGGGAACTGAATGTTCTAAGGTGTGTCCTCAGGATGAATTTTAAATAAATGTGTAATGGAGGGCAGTGATCAAGGGGAGGGGCATTGTGTAATGCAGATGCAAGTGATAACTTTATCACCCTGAGGGCGACATAGTCTCTAGCTGATCAGAGCACTCACAAACTAGGCAGCTAGCAATCCTTCTTCCCCAAGTCAGTCCTGCCTAGAGGGACCTCAGTCCCAAGGCTCTCAGGCGTTGCTGGCTCCTGCCAATCCTTCCCAACCGAGCCAAATCTGCCTCATTTATAACTAGGATTGTGGAATAGATAAAGACTGACCAAATGACAAAGTCAGGATTATTTATTCTGAGCTTGCGGTAGCAAGACTTAGACTTGAGTTTTGGAAAATAAAAAATCTTCAGTGTGTGTGTGTTGGGGGCACGGGGTGAGGGAGCTTCAGGTATGGTTCCAACAGGGGCTATTGGCTTCTAGGACAGCACAGAAAGGTTAATGAGAGATGCTCGCCCAGGGGCCGCCTTAGGTGTGGTGAGGTGAGTGTATATACATATATATACACATATATATTATATATACATATACATACACATATATAGTACATATACATATACATGTCATATACATTACATATACATTTACATTTATATTATATATATATATATATATATATATATATATATATATATATATATATATATATATATCCATCCCTCTGATCATGAGCTAGAGGCAGTATTTGAAATGCTAGGACTTGAACCCACAGCCTCAAGACTCCTAGGACACCCATAAACCCCAGTCTTTATAAAGTTTTTTGTAGCATCAAAATATTTTAAGGTTTCTTGGGTTTCGACCTATCAAACCACACTGACCACACTGTGGACAGAAATATCAAAGTATAATTTTTTCTTTTTAAATAATTACATGTGAGTAGCGGAGGCAGGAGTGTACTTGCGTGAGGGCACTCTTGGAGTATAAAGAAGGGATGTTGGATTCCCTGGAACTAGAGTTAGTGGTTGTGAGCTCCTTGACTGGGGTGCTGGGAGTGTCTGAGCCATCTCTCACAGCCACGTCACCTTCCTAAAGGATCATGGAATCCATCTAACATTAATAAAGATATATCTTTAAAAAAATGTTTTTAAGTTTTATTGGCTGGTGAGATGGCTGGGAGGGTAAGGGTAGTTGCAACCAAGTCTGATTAATCCCCAGAGCCTACAAAGTGGAAAGGGAAAATGAACTACACAGGTTGTTCTCTGATGTGCACAAGCGTACACACATACACACTAAGCACAAACTAGACTTTTAAAAGCACGCCTTCAATCCCAGCACCTGGGTGTCAGAGGCAGACAGATCTTAGTTCAAGGTCAGCCTAGTCTACAGAGAGCTAGTTCCAGGATAGCCAAGGACACACAGTCAAACTATCTCAAAAAAAATAATAAAAAAGCAAAAAGCAAAAAATTGAAATAAAGAAAAATTATATTTTGCATAAGTAACATTCCTTAATTTTGTTTGGTTGTTTGTTTGTTTGTTTGTTTGTTTGAAGTGGACTGTCTTAGAAAAACTTTAGGTTATCTATTGCTAGTGTGATGGTTTATATATGCTTTCCCAGGGAGTGGCACTGTTAGAAGGTGTGGCCTTGTTGGAGTAGGTGTGTCACTGTGGGTGTGGGCTTAAGACCCTCATCCTAGCTGCCTGGAAGTCAGTCTTCCACCAGCAGCCTTCAGATGAAGACGTAGAACTCTCAGCTCCTTCTGCACCATATCTGCCTGGATGCTGCCATGTTTCTGCCTTGATGACAATGGACTGAACCTCTGAGCCTGTAAGCCAGCCCCAATTAAATGTTGTCTTTTATAAAACTTGCATTGGTCGTGGTGTCTGTTCACAGCAGTGAAACCCTAACTAAGACAGCTAGTTAGAAATGTTTGCCAAATTCGGTGGTTTCTCTAAAACAATAATAAGCTACAGTCCTAGCAAGCTGCCGTGAAGTTCCACTGGGTCTACCCATCTTAAGTTTTCTTTTTTCCTAGTATTTGCTTGCCAAGAAGAATGGAAAGAGACTAGTGGGTAAGGGCCCGTGCTGGAATTGGAGATACATGGAGTTTGGTTCTCAGCACCCTTTTAGCAACTTAGAACCACCTGTAACTCCAGTTCCCAGGGTCTCTCTGAAGACTTCTGGCCTCTGGCTACCAGGCGTGCGTGTGCCACAGACATGCATAGGCAAAAACACTAATGCACATGCATTTTTAAAAAGGATTTTAAAGCTATTTGTAGATCTAGCTTTTGATGAGGGTTTCAGTGCAGTGTCCACACATTCCCTGGATATCTCCAGCCTCGCCTCCCACCTGACTGGTAGATCTATTAAAATTAATGGACCACGGTTTCCTTTCTTCCTCCCCTTCATCTTACGCATCCCACGATGGCCTCTCTGCGGTTGTCTCACTTCAGCATTCTGTATGCTAGACCTGATGTATGCCATCACGTCTGCCTGATGGATCAATATCAATTCATGTTTACTCATGGCTCATAGTTAACTCAGGAATTAGCATAATTTCTTATGCAGTAGTGGATAATGGCGTTGTATGCTCTAGAACAATGACCTGTATTGATCACTGTATTCGATAAATTAGTTCACTGCCTTAAGAGAAACTGCTGCATCTCCCCCAGTTTATACATATTCCCTATATAACATTAACTTAGGGTAAATTTTAAATAGCATCAAAAATATTCGGTGCTTATGCAGCGTTGTAGATACAGTGTTAACCTCGGAGATCACTGAGATGGGAAGAACCCTTTGTCCCTACATGAAACTCCCTGGACTATTTAGCTTTTTAGGTTGTTTCCTGTGGCTTTTGTCAGCAGTAGTTGTTTGAGTTTGTAGTTTCCAGATCTGCCTCCATAGTTTCCTCTGTCAGCTTTCCGTCATTTACTGAGGGATTTCTTTAAGCTTTCTTGGGTTTTGATGTATAAAACCACGCTGACCACATTGTTGACACAAGTGTCAAAATATAATTTTTTTCTTTTTTAAGTAATCCTGTGTGAGTATCGGGGGCAGGAGTATATTTGAGTGCAGGTGCCCTTGGAGTATGAACAGGCGTGTTGAAGGGTGTGGAGGTGCCACACAAGCCCTGGATACACTAGAGTCAAGTGGTAATAAAGATAATGCCCCTGACAGCTAGATAAATGCTGGCTATTCTGCAGATAGGATGGAAACTGAGATTATGGCATTGGCAGAGGGGAAAGTGTGAAAACACACGGCTGTTTGAGGAGTGATGAGGAAACTGTAAGCAGACTATTTCGTTGTCGACGAGTAAGGAAGCAAGGTATGAGATGTCATTCTGGAGGGTTCAGAGCCAAAAAGTTTACATGGTGTATGTTAAATGTGAGATAGTTCAGTTCTTCTAAATGCGCAAGATGGAAGGGGGTTTGACAGGCGCCCTCAGACTGCTGCAGTTCTGATTCTGGTAGAATGGAGCCGAGGTGGGGAGACTGAACACGGAGACAGTGAGACGGCTGTGCAAATCTGGGAAAGGCGTAGGGAGCCCCAGAGCTCCGCGGTGACTTCGTGGGAACGAGGGACTTCCCCAGTGGACTGCGGAGAAGAAAGTCAGAGCCAGAATGTGGGAAAGATGAACACGTGGAGGGAACAGTCGGGTAGAGTCACCAGGGTCAGGAAGATTATTTTCCTCAAGGGCTGTAGTCCCTGTGTTCAATTTTGGACCTTCCTAGGGCTCAAGAAGGAAAAATGTCTGCAGAGTCAAGAGCGCCCCCTAGGGTGGTTAGCAGTTTGGGGCGCTGCTTGCCGGGTATTCTCTTTGCTTGGTAAGCAGGAAGAGTAAGACTGAATTAGGCAGAAGTGACCTTTGAAAAGCGTCAGCATGTCTGTCTAGGTGGTAAAAGCGGAGGTGACCCTTCAGAGCCTGCTGAGGTTGAGTGGTGTTGATTCTGCCAGGCATTATTTGCGGGTCTAGGAGCAAGAATGAGAAATGAGGTCACTAAGTTCAGCTGAGGCTGGGGATTGGAACCGTCAAGTACCAAAGACTTCAAGGTCTGCCGGTCAGCTCAGGTCACTGGGTTTGGAAAGAGATGGAAAGGCTCATCCACCTTGCACCTAGAGGGTCAACGACTAACGTCATGGAACAGGGAGCAAGGACACAGCAGCGCACAGATTCTGAAGGCTCTGGGGCAAGTAAGATCACAAGGTTATACACTGCTCTCCATGTCTTCTGACTCCTGCATGTCTTTTCCAAACAGCCTGCCCAGGAGCTGTGGGCCTTGTTATATAATGAATAAAGACTTAGATCTCAGCCGGGCAGTGGTGGCGTACACCTTTAGTTCTAGCACTTGGGAGGCAGAGGCAGGTGGATTTCTGAGTTCAAGGCCAGCCTGGTCTACAGAGTGAGTTCCAGGATAACCAGGGCTACACAGAGAAACCCTGTCTTAAAAAAAAAAAGACTTAGATCTCTCTTATAAGATATATTTATAAGTTGTGGCCAGACATGGTGGCTCATGCTTTTAATCCCAGTACTTGGGAGGCAGAGGTAGAGGCAGATAGATCATAGTAAGTTGAGGCCAGCCTACATAGTTCCAGGACAGACAGAGTTGCATAGTGAGATCCTGCCTCAAGCTAAAACTAAAGTCAAAACAAAACATTTACTGTTACTTTTAGTTTAATTTATGTGTATGCATACTTGTGGGTGCCCTTGGAGGCTGGATTATTTCCTGGCACTTGAGTGTGGGGTGGAGAGAATTGAACACTGGTCCTTTGCAAGAGTAGCAAGTGCTCATAACTACTGAGCCATCATTCTTGCCCCATAAATCTCATTTTCTCTGCTCAGGCCTGTTTGGCTTATTATTGTGCAAATGGAGAAGTTAAGTATGGATTCTCAGTGTTCATTATTAAACTCTGAAAAGATGAAATCTCTGAATCCAAAGTTATTGTAGGCACTGATACAACTATTCCACCAGTGTCAAGTTTCCACTTATAAATGTTTTTGCAAAGCTTTTCCTTATAGGAATATAGCTGGACCATTTGGAAAAACAATTTTTGTAGTAACCTGCTGTGGATTCTGTGATAGATAAATATTCTGTGATAGATAGTCATGGGGAACTACCTGTATGTGAGACCCCAGGTTCATTGCAACCAACTCTTAACCCACCATGTTCCTGTCTGCAAAGAGATTACAATTTGTTATTTGGTGAGATTATAAATTAAACCACAGATCTCTCCTTAGAGCGTTCCTTTGATCCATAAAAAGTTGTCATCTGCCTTTCCCTTAGGCAGGGTACGCTGTTTGAGTTAAGCTCTTAGAACATACACTTCCCCTTGTGCTATTGCTCTGCAGGGCATAACAGCATGCCCTGGGCAGAAAAGAGGAAAAGCAAACTGCGCAGACTTTCAGTCCAACCTAACCAGCTGGCCTGAGTACGAATCTGTAGGTCATCTGGTGTCCATAATAAATATTATGAGTTGCAATGCTTCTCTATGGGTTTTTGTTTTGGTTTGGTTTGGTTTTTGGTTTTTCGAGACAGGGTTTCTCTGTGTAGCAACTGGCTGTCCTGGAACTCACTCTGTAGACCAGGCTGGCCTCGAACTCAGAAATCCACCTGCCTCTGCCTCCCAAGTGCTGGGATTAAAGGCGTGCGCCACCACCACCTGGCTTCTATGTTTGTTTTTTAAATAGTAAACTGGAGAGGCCCTGACATGGTCTCCCCAAGAAAGGAGAGATCTGGGTTTGAGGAACAGAATAACAGATACGATATCTCTCAAGTTTCTCTCTACCACTGTGGCTGCTATTCTGTTGATCTTGAAGTTCCGTGTGGTCCGCTGCAGAGGACTCTGTCCTGTGAAGGACACAGAGGAGACATGCCTCAACTCCTTTGGGTGGTGGTGGAGGTGATTTGAGGAGTTATAGTGGCTTGCTAATAGGAATCTGGTCTGACCAGATCTGGAGAAGGGAAGGAAGTTGGGAACGGGTAAAGGGAAGTCAGACGTTTGCTGTTGCTCCTCTTACCCTGGCCACACAGTAACTGGAACACTGTCTGGAATCACCGGGGAAAGAACAGTCTAAGGGAAAGGGATAGGATGGCTGGGGCAGAGGTCGTCTTGATGACGTTAACTGGAAGTTGAAAGGTCAACCGATGATTGGCATCTGGGCAGGGAGTCCTGTACCGTTGAAGAGTGGAGCATTGATGCTGCAGGCATTGAACTGCTCTCGGTTCTTGACTGTTGCTGTAAGAAGATGGCTGTTCCAAGTCCCTGCTGCCTTGACGTCCCTGCAGTGACTGAGGCTGAAACTGTGGGCCAGATTTACTCATCTCCTAAAGCTGCATTTAAAATTCAGGATATTTTTTTTTCTTAACCAGTGTATCAAGAAATGGGATGAAGACAGTGATTCATGGCCAGTAGCTAAGGGCCTTCCATCAGTTTCTGCTTCACAGTGGACAGAGAATCTGGTTTGGTTCGGTTTCCTTTAATGAAAAAAGTCTGTGGTTGAACAGACGTTGATCACAAAATCCTCTACTTCCCAGGGAGGAAACTTGACCCTGGGCTGGTGAACGGACACCAGGAGGTTATGGGTAAAATTAAAAAATAAGTGTTTTAAATGACTAAGTGACGAGAAGGAAAGGCTAAGGTTTTAGACAGAATTTGAATCTTCATTCTGTCTTTTACTCAGAAAATGGTAGCATAAGCTATCTCTCATAACACACTGATCATGGTTGATTGACACCTGCCATCCCCACCCTCAACCCCCAAGGTTCCGACACAGCTCTGAAGCCAGGGATATGCACACTGGCGAGAAAAACCTGCCAGGACAATTTCCACCCTTGCAATCTGTCCCCAGCTTTTTCCTCCAGCCTCTGGCAAAGAAAGACCTTTCTCCAACTGGGGACATTGGCTGGGCAAACTCAAATATGAGCGTGTTGGTTTTCAGTCCTGCTGACTTCCTTGGAGACTTCCTTAGTGCCTTGCCAAGTGTAGGAGGGTGACAAATCGGGGGAAGCTGTGGCACTGCTTACTGTCTGCTCTGTGCAGATGCTGCTGGTGTCATTCAGAGAGCGCCACATGCCCATCTACTTCCCAACTGCATCCTGGGAATGATGTCACTTAATTGTTATCATAAGTAATGTAAGCGTATTGTCCAAACCTCAGACGCACAAGATCTTCAAGGGAAAGCGAGGCTCAGCTCTCCCTCTGACCTCAGCTTTGTGTGAGTCATCTAAGAGATGTTCTGTGTGCAAGCATGTTTATTTTCATTGCTAGTATGTTTCTTTATTTCGTGTGTGTGTGTGTGTGTGTGTGTGTGTGTGTGTGTGTGTGTGTGAGAGAGAGAGAGAGAGAGAGAGAGAGAGAGAATGTATATGGAGGCCAATTGGTTCTTTCCTTCCACCGGGGGGGGGGGGGGGGGGGGGGGGGTCCCAAGGATGGAATTCAAGCAGGCTTGACCACAAGCGCCTTGGCTGGTTCAGCCATTTTACCAGCCCGCTTGTTTGGTTTCCTTAAGACCTTGGCTAGTTCAGGTTGGCCTTGTAAGCAGGGCAGGGTAATCTTCCTGTTTCAGCTTAAATGCTAGGATTATATATAGGCATGCTCTACCACATCTGTCTTGTATTTATTCTTTAAACATATGGACTAAACATTTAGGGTGTAGCTCAGGGATTGGACACTTGCTTAGCATATACAAGGACATTGTTTAATCCCTCATACCACGAAAGGAAGGAAGGAAGGAAGGAAGGAAGGAAGGAAGGAAGGAAGGAAGGAAGGAACGAAGGAAGGAAGGAACGAAGAGAAAGAATGGCATATGAGCAGTGTGTATTAACACACAGTAACGCTATCTTCAGATTAGGGGGCTACAGTGAATCACGAATGCATATTCCTATATAATTAAAGACCAAAATAAAGGCTTTTGTCATGGGTTACAGATGGAGAGCATTGCTTTGGTGCAATATACATCTTAGCTCAGGGAGCCTGGCCATCCATTACAGGGCGTTTCTTGTACAGATTCATTCATCTGAGAAATCTTAATAGCCACAGCAATGTGCTAGGGGGTTAAGACCTACGCTGTTATAACACATTTGTTTGAGCCAGGTGTGTTGGCATACCTTCAATCCCAGCAATCGAAGGCAGAAACAGGCATTATCTCTGAATTTGAGGCCAGCCTGGTCTATACAGCAAAAGTTCCAGGTCAGCCAGAACGCCATACTGAGACCTTGTCTCAAAGGGAAAAGATGCATTTGGTGCAATGTTCTGGGTATATAGGCACACATGACAAGGAAGCTGCTCTTGGAAAGTCTTTGTCCTGTGGAGTTACATAAGGAGGAAGGAGGTGTCCTCAATGAATTCCAAGAAGATAAAACGAGATCCCCTCCCCACCTGGAGACTCAGAAGAAGCAGAGCCCAGAGGGCACTGAATGAACTCTGTTCTCTGTCCATTAGGACCAGGCCATTATGTAATGCTCTAGGCAAGGGAATAAACAGGTCAGAAGCAGGTGTTTGTTCCACAAGGAAAGAACTTGCTGCTCAGATGTGAGAAAGATTGCCTAAGCTACTGCACGGTTGGAAGTACACAACTGGGCAAGCGGTGTCCAGCGGCCCTGCGGGGCTGAAGGCATCTGAAAACACTGCTTGTCTCCAACTGGTTCTTTCTGGTTTTGTGAGAACAGACTCTCACTGTGCAGCTCAGGCTGGCCTCTGACTCGACTATGTATCCCAAATTATCCTCAAACTCATGGTAGTCCCTCTGTCTCCGTCTCCCAAGTGTTAGCATGAAGCACTGTGCCTCTTCATGGTTTTCAATCGACTTCTCCTCCCTGGTTCTGTCTTCGTTTCTTCCCTAATTATTTAATTGTACTTTCCAAGGTAGATGAGAAGGGACGCATGGGCACTGTGTTCTTCCTATGGGAATTTTACTTGGATTTGATTATGGTTCAGATTATAGACTTGGAGGCCTGGTTCTCCTCAGCTCCATTTCAACTAGCCTGAACTCAGCATATACATCGCTGACTATGAATCTGGGAACTTTCCCTTTTTCTCTCATTCCCTGTCCTTCCATTGCTATGTGGACATGTCAAGATGGTGGCTAACTCTGGGATTCTAAGTACACTGGGTCGCCCCTTCTGCATATGCACCCGAGTGGCTTTTTCTGAATGGATATGAGACAGAGGAACATCGAGTAGGCATCTGAAACTGTGTACACACCAAGCTCTGCGTTTGGAGAACAGCTTTTCTCCTGTGTGGGTGAGGAAGCCTGAGGTCTTAGATTTTTATCGTAGCAATGTCCTGGCTTCTAGTTGGGAAGTTCAGGTATGATAAGCAGCCGCTGAGAGAGCGGGAACAGCTCCTCACAGCATTCACACTTTAGGAAGCATGACCAAGAACTCGCTGTCTTAGTTTTGTTTCCAGATGCTGTGATAAATACTCTGACAAAATGACTTAAAGGGAGAGGGATTTATTTACCTTACAATTCTAGGTCACATTTCATCATGGCACAGAAGTCAAGGTAGCAGAAGCTCAAAGACGCTCAGTCACATTAGAGATAGTCAGGGGCAGAGAACAGTGAATCAGTGCAGGCCTCATTAGAATCCCCCTACAGAGGATTCAAGATCGGGTCAGATTGTCAAGACCCAGCATTGCTGTATGACTGAGCTATATCCCTAGACATTTGCTTTTTGAGGCAGGGTCTTGCCCTGTAGCCTCAGTTGGCTTCAAACTCCCACCCTGGTCTGCTGAGAGTTAGTAATCACAAGCCACACCATGGCTGGCTTACTACACTCACCAGGGTACAAGTGGTGTGCAGGGTAAAGCTCATTCAACAGAAAGTAAGAGAGAGCATCAATACCATGGGGAAGGATTCACATTGATCTGCTCCTAGCTAGATACGAGTAGGACCAACATGAAGTTTGGCTTTTCCTGCTGGGAGGATGCAGAAGGAAGAGACGGGAACTATACCCTAACAACTAGAGTTAGATGTTCCCCATCACATCTAGAAGTATGTCAAAGGTTTTGTTTTCTTGCACAATAATGAATCAGTCTCCTTTACTATTCAAGTTAAGAGTCCAGAGTCTCCAGAAATGTCAACCTCTTCCGTGGTAATGTACTGCTTTCCCATGTGAATGTCACACAAGTTTTGTTTGTTTGTTTGTTTGTTTTGAGATGACCTCACTATATAGCTCTGGCTGGCCTACAATTTGCTCTGTAGACCAGGCTGCCCTTGAATTTACAGAGATCTGCCTGTCCCTGCCTCCTGATTGCTGGGATTAAAGGTGTCTACCATCAACACCCAGCTACAGAGGATTGCCATGGTTCTGAGTACAATGACTTTAGTCCTCATTTATTACCTTTTAAAAATCAAACGTTGTGAGCTTCTTTGCATGTAGCTTTCTGCTCTCCTTCAAGTGTCAGGTTCCATCATCTTAGTTCCTATGTTCCTTTAGTCAATCGAAAAGACAGCCCTGCCTCTTACCCCCTGTAAGACTATAATAGGATTTAGCCTCTTAACTGGTCTTGTCTGGTCTTGTTGAGCTACTGTTTATTCGAGAATGGGGGTGTTCTCTTCTTCCAGGGATCCTTGGGGTAACTGGCCCATCTGTCTTACTACTCCTTGGGAGAGTCCTCCATTGCAGATCTGTAAAAAAAAAACTGTCTTTTTGTCATTGGCAATGAACACACACAGCCAGGGCCATCACCACAGGACTAGAAAACTGAACCCCTTATGAAAATAGAAAATGAAGGTAAAAAGAGGAAAATTACTGCTAGTCTGATAGTCATTTCAATTCCAGTGTGGGGAAGTGGGGCTGCTTCAGACTGTCCTCAGACACTATGTGATTTGCCTCTTGCTCTAGCAAGATTGTGTGACGTTTGGAATTCTGGGAACTTTTCAGATGGACTATGTCTTAGGGTTTTACTACTGGGAAGAGATACCATGACCAAGGCAAGCCTTATAAAGGACAACATTTAACTGGGGCTGGCTTACTGCTTCAGAGGTTCAGTCCATTATCATCAAGGCGGGAGCATGGCAACATCCAGGCAGGCGTGGTGCAGGAGAGTTGAGCTGAGAGTTCTACATCTTCAACTGAAGGCTTCTAGCTGAATACTGGCTTCCAGCAGCTAGGCTGAGGGTCCCACAGCCACAGTGACACACCTACTCCAACAGGGCCACACTTTCTAATAGTGCTGCTCCCTGGGCCGAGCATGTACAGACCATCACAGTATTTCAATTCAAGGGCCCTTGGAGGTGAGGTTGGTGCTTATTGTTATTCTTGGGGATTGGTTGCAGTTTGTTAACAGCAGTGCTCAGAAAAGAAACAAAAGGAAGGAAATTAGATTCAAAGCTCTCTCTTTCTCTCTCTCTCTCTCTCTCTCTCTCTCTCTCTCTCTCTCTCTCTCTCTCTCTCTCTCCCCCAACCCCTATCCTATCCTATCCTATCCTATCCTATCCTATCCTATCCTATCCATCCCATCCCATCCCATCCCATCCCATCCCATACTATCCTATCCTATCCTTCTTTCTCTGCTATCTAGTGATAGGGGCTGGAATCAGGGAGGGGGATAAAAAGTGGGGAAAAATAATAACTCACACTAATACCAAAGACAAGCTATAAGTAAAGAAGAAACAAAAAGAAATTAGATTTAAGGATCTCTCTTTCCCCTCTATCCTTTCTCTACTAGGTACGGAGTGAAATTGGGGTGGCGTGAAGGGTGGGAAAAAAGAGAACCCACAATTTGCTAAAACCAGCTACACAGACTGGAGTCCCTTCCAGGAAGAGGTCGATGGGTTGATTGCAGTTTAGCAGTCTTCTTAGATTCTAAACTGAACCCCAAGGCTCCTGTCACTGTCCTGACCTGCTTGTGACTCCCTGAATTTTAAAACACATGTTTGGGGACAGCAAGATGGCCTAGTAAGCACCCTTGTACCCTGGGTTTGCTCCCCAGAACCCCTGTAAAGGGAGAGAAATGAGTTCACAAAATCTTTCTTTTGTTTTTTTGTTTTTGGTTTTTTCGAGAGGGTTTCTCTGTATCCCTGGCTGTCCTGGAACTCACTCTGTATGTAAACCAGTCTGGCCTCGAACTCAGAAACCCACCTACCTCTGCCTCCCAAGTGCTGGGATTAAAGGTGTGCACCACCACCACCACCACCACCACCACCACCACCACCCGGCCATAAAATTTTTCTAATCTTCAATCCTGTGCTCTAGTCCACACATACACAGACACACACTCATTTTTCAGATAATTTGATTAAACAGGAAATGTGGGTCCATAATTGCGGATCTTAGCTCAGTGACCATTTTCCTATCTGTGAGGCTCTCATGCCCTCACAGAGCAGCCCTGCTCCTCGCGGTAAGGAGTCCCCTGCACTGAATGGTGGAGTTGGTAGTCTGAGTAACTGTGAGACCTAAAAGGTTTCCTGAGTTTGAAATCATTGAAACCGCTTATTTGTTGCAATTCTTTCAAGACTCTCCTGAGAAAAAGGAAATGGAGGACTTTTCCCAGGTCTTTGCTGAATGTGTCAAAACCTAACTCATCGGGGGAAACCAGGAGGGATCACTTGGCCAGCGTCTTGTGTGTGTGCACGAGTGCAGGTGCATGCATGTCATGGCACATGTGTGACGGTGGTCAAGGACTCCTATCACAAATCAGTTCCCTCCTTTCACCGTGGGTGCTGGGGATCAAACTCAGATCTTCAGGCTTGTGTGGGAAGCACGTTTCCCGCTCAACAGCCTTATCCTACTTATTTCTAACCAAGTCAAGTAACATTATATTCTTTTGTCAGACATGGAGTCAGTTAGAATTGAATTGGTTATCTCAGTTCAGCCATTTGTGGAACATGAGTTCATGAATCTCCTGCCTCTCCAGCATTGGACTGTGAGGAGAAGTGGGCAATGCTCAGGCCTTTCTTCTTCTTTATTTGTCTTGACACAGTTCTTTTATGTAGGCTTGGTTATCCTGGACCTCACTACATAGACCAGGATGGCCTCAAACTCAGAGACCCTCCTGCCTCTGCCTCCAGGGTATTGGATTTAAAGTTATATACCTTTATTCTAGAGACAGGGCAGATCATTTGGCTGAATAATTGACTGTGACGTTTGTCCAAGTCACCTTGTAGTGGTGTGATAAAGTTCTGCACCTCTGAATTGATTGGACTTTCCTTGGCTTTAGTTTTCTTTTCTTTGGATACAGAGTCTCACTGTGCAGCCTAAGTTAGCTTCAAACTCTGATGCTCTTCTCCCCTTATCCCCCCCCAGGTGTGTGCTACTATATCTGACTTTAGTTTGTTTTTTTTTTTAAAAAAACATCCAGAAATATAGTATCAACTACAGATAGTGCCCATAGATGAACCCTTTTTAAACCATCTCAGCTGGTTTCTTTGGGTGGTAGTGTCTTCATATTGTATAGATTTTTTTTTTTTTTTTTTTTTTTTTGGTCTGGCAAAGTAAGGCCACCCTGGCCTATGACTGTGGTTTTAGTGTTCAGAAGGGACAAGTGTCCTACAGCCTCTCTAGAAACTATCTGAGCAGGTGCCAGCTAAGGTTGCTGAAATGTCCTACTATAATCTAAGTGGCTCAAGAAAAAGGCATTTGTTCTCCTAGACTGAGTTCAAATTCGAGGTGCTGACAGGTTGGTTCCATCTTGGGGCTCTTCCATCCCTCTCTGCCTTCTGGCCATTGCTGGCCTTCCTTAGATACGTCATCATAGTTTACGCATAATAACATGGCGTTCTCACTGAGTGAATGTCAAGTGGGCCCAAATTTCCATGTTCTTGTAAAGCCACGTTATTAGATGAAAATTATCAAGTATGACCTTGTTTTAATTTAAATATTTATATCTATCTGTGAAGTCTCAATATCCAAGCAAAGTCACACGCCAAGATACCAATGCATTGCATTGTTTTAGGAGACAGTTCACCTGACAGTACTCCTTTTACCCATGTCCCTCCTGGACTCTAAGTGGTGACCGCAATCTTCTCTCTATTGACCCTCCATTCCTTATATAGAACAATCTTTCCATAATACAGAGTCATATCCTCCCAGTAGAAAATGCTCTATAGCATGTAAGAGCTGAGCTCTTGAGTTGACCAGCAAATCCTTTCAGACCGTTCTCATTTGAGAGTTGGCCCTTTGTCCAGATGGCACAGTGTGGAGCAGGGACCTGTCCATCTTGCACAGGATCTTAATTGAAGCTTGGCTGGCCTGCCAGGCACTGCTAATTAATCTCCCTTCCGACTGCGCTTTTGAATCCTGCTGTTCCTAAGATTATTTGGGAGGTGATTGGCTTTCCTGCATTCAAGAATTTTATAATTCCTTACTAACTAGGTCCCTTTATGGGAACACTAGTTGAGAGTTCATGTGAGTCTTTTATTCTGATCGTTATTTTATGCTGTTGGATACTAGTTTTTTTTTGTTTTGTTTTTCAATAGCTCTTCAAATGACAAGGAAAATAACTAGTTCAGTAGAAAAATTATAAACAAAATTTAAGCTATGTATTATATAAGGCTATGGCCTTGCCTGCCCCTAGAGACTGTAAGACAACTGAAAGAAAGAGCAAGAGAAGTGACTTAGTCGTTAGGAGCACTTACTGCTCTCACAGAGGACCTAAACTCTCATTCCTAGCACCCACCAAGGGGCAGCTCACAACTGCCTGCAGCCCCTGCTCCAGAGGGTCAAAGAGCTACTTCCGGCTTTTACAGACACACACACACACACACACAAAATAAATAAATAAATGAATAAATAAATAAATAAATAAATACTATAATACTACTGTGAGAAAACACTTTATTTAGAAGAAATAAAGAATAATTTCAAAAGATACAGAAAAAAAAAAACATGGAATTAGGCAACTGTTAAAGAGTTGACTAAAGAGGCTGAGCGTCGGTGCCTACCTTTAATCCCAACCCTGGGGAGGTAGGTGGACACACGGTCTGTACACTGAGTCCCAAGCCAGTGGAGGCTACATAGTAAGATGGTGTCTCCAAGAGACAGAACACTGAATGGAGGACGGGGGAGGAGGGAGGGGGAGACGGGGGGGGGGGGGGGAGAGAGAGAGAGAGAGAGAGAGAGAGAGAGAGAGAGAGAGAGAGAGAGAGAGAGGAGTTAAGAATCAGGATCTGGCATGGGTCTGTGTGTAAAGTGCCTGTCAGGGGATGAGGACCTGTGTTTGATCCCAAGACCCACCTAAAAACTAAGCATGACCGAGCATGCGCCAGAGGCTGAGACATGCAGATCCCTGGGCCTTGCTGCCCAGGAACTCTAGCTGAATCAGTGAGCTCTGGGTTCGGTAAGAGACGCCTGTCTCAAAAAATAAGCTGGAGTGCATGCAATCGAGGAAAGTATCAGCCTCTGGCTTCTATTCACACACACAAGCATGTGCACCCACGTATGCACGTGCACACATACCTGTGCACATACTGCACAGATGGAAAAGTGATGAGGGGCTAATACTGAGGAATCTGTGGGTCCTGCTGCCAGGTTTCCATATACACTATTATTTATGATGGTTGGATGGATGGCTATATTTTTCTATCTATCTGTTCTCCTGATGCAAACAAACAACATGAGGCTTTTAAACCATAACTGAGTGGAGGTCCCTGCCAGGGCATTTTATCTAGTAACCTGTCTCTTTCCCCCCACAATCAGGTGAGAATGAAATCCTCGAAACTCTGCGTGCCATTGCAAGCAAGAACCAAATCTGGAGATCGTACATTGGCATGGGCTATTATAACTGCTCCGTGCCCCAGACCATTTTGCGGAACTTACTGGAGAATTCTGGATGGTAAAGTATCTCCTAGCTACAGAACAGGAATACTGGATATGTAATCCCTGTATCCCGTGGCTCGCACACTGACACCTGCCCTCTGCTGCCTTCGAAACTCCAGGAACCCACCTGGTTCTGATTGGGAAATTCCTTCCAGGGTGTTGAAATAGATTCTTTTCCCTTCTATTTGCATAAAGTCCAGATCTGGTGATCTCTTCCTGAATCACCCTGAATGCCTATGGCTGTTTTTGGACAAGGCTTCATTCCTGTTTGGTGAGACCCTGGGGCATTTTATTTTAGGCTGTGTCTGAACTTAGTTAATGTTGCATCTCTGACTTTTGTCTTTTGTCAGGGTCTTTAAAGTGCCAATATTCATGTCTCCCTTATCCTCCACATTTTTTGCCCCAAAACTGATAGAAATGAAGTCATGGCGTCGGAAGAGTGAAGACTGTGACGTCAGCTTTATTGCTGCCATTTTACTGAGGATGTGAATATGTGTCTTGTGGACAGGCTTGTATGTTGTATGACCAACTTCCTGTTCCCATCCCACCTTGACAATCAAATAATTCTTTCCTGCTCCTGGGAGTGGGGCGGGGTGGGGGAGGGGAGGTTATATGTGTGAAAGGACAACTTTCAGGAGTCAGTTCTCTTCTGCCACGGGGTCTAGGGAACTCAGGTTTGTCTCAAAAGCCATTTTCCCCAGGAACCAGGTCAGCTGGTGCCTCCATGAATGTTCTCCACCCCTGTGTGGAGATGTTCATGGCTATATGCTCCACTTCCTGTTTAATAAGAGAACAGAAAAGCAGGCCCATCAACAGAGAGGGTGTTTCTGGTTTTCAGGGTTGTGAATGTGTTTGCCAATGTGTTTGATTAGCTGAGGGCATGTTTTCCACTGTTGCTCTGGTAAAAGTTTGCATGGTAAACTCTAAGGTTGATTTCAAAAGCAAATAGCCTTTCACCCCTCCCCCACTTAAAAAAAAAGCCCTTTGATGCCCATGAGTGGCTACAGCATCTTTGCCTGAGCTCTGGCCTGTGGCCTTTGCTCTTGGGGACCATACAGAGATGTCTGCCATATTTCTCTCTGGCTGTGAGTGAGTATGCTAATTAATTTGAGTGTTTTGAGAGGGAAACAATACTCTTGTTTTTCAGCCTCCGGCTCTGGGTGCATTTTAAATATTGTTGCTTTGCCATATTATCCAAAAGTTGGTCAGAGCCCCAGAGAGCCATACTGCACCCAGCTCATGCTGATAGGGAGGGCTGAGAGCACGTAGGGGGTACACTTCACTTTATACTTCTGAATGGTTTCCATAGTGATGGAGCCAACAAATTCCGGTGACGTGAGGTGAAAATAAATGGGTCACATAGACTCGAAAGAATAGAAACATTTGGGCTCCTAAAAGAAACTGTACACTGGATCGAGAACTTGTTGCATGGGGTCCACTGTCCCAAAGTATCAATTGCTGAGAGCTTCAATAACTAATAACACTGGAATTTGCCTTGTGGCTTTCTGGTCTTTGTAATCTTGGCAGGAAGATTAAGACGAGCTTTTTATAAGTTTTATGAGCCCTTCTGAAAGCCCCCTGCTTACTTTTTCCCTGATTCTAAAAGAAAGTCATAACCCAAATAATAGAGGAAACTAGTTATTTAGGAATAAATGCCAATGTTGTATCGAGTATATTATCAAGTAACCTACTTCACAACTATAAGCCTTTTAGCTATGTAGGTGCTTTTAAAATACATATATTAAAGTACATCTAGAAAAGCATTTGAATTAATGTCAATTAAGATACACCCATGGATCACACATCTTCCCCTCTTTTAATTCCTCTTGGTACCTGATATTGAACTCACATGTTCACACCACTGCGGTTCCTCAGACAAATGGTTTTAACCACTTTTCCTCCCTAAACGCAGCAAACTTCTGTATACATGACAGCGGCCCTTTCATGGCAACTTTGAAAACCTTTTAAGAAATACTTTTTAAAAATATTTTAATTGCATGTTTATGGGTGTTTGCCCGTAAGTGTCTCTCTGCTCCACATACGTGTCTGGTGCCCAGAGAAGCCAGAAGAGGACATAGAGTCTGTCTGGAACTGGAGTGACAGATGGTTGTGGCCACCAGATGTCACTGGTAAGGAGCCGGGCAGTGGTGGCGCACGCCTGTAATCCCAGCACTGGGAGGCTGAGGCAAGACGGATTTCTGAGTTTGAGGCCAGCCTGGTCTACAGAGTGAGTTCCAGGACAGCCAGGGCTACACAGAGAAACCCTGCATCAACAAACAAAACAAAACAGATGGATGTGGGGAAATCAAACCCTGGTCCTCTGGAAAAGCAGCAGTGTTCTTAACTGCTGAACCATCTCTCCAGCCACTCTTTGATAGCTTTTTTTATTTCCTCTTACTCTTTTTGGAGATAGGCTCTCACTATAATTTCTCTGGCTGACCTAGAATTTGCTTTGTAGACCAAGCTGGCCTGGACCTCTCAGAAATCCATCTACCCCTGCCTCCCGAGTGTTGGGATTAAATGACTGTCACCACACCTGACTTGGTAGAAATTTTTTAACCCTAAAATAGGGTTATTCTTTACTTCCTTTCATAGGCCATTGCTAAGAGGAACATTTGTGCCTGGTATATTTCTACAGTGTTTAAAAAAATAAAAAACCGGTAACTATTTTATAAACTTGAAATAAAAGAAGTGACTTTTAAAGCAGTGGTGGTTACATTACCTCAACCTTGGATTATAACATCAGGAAGGCTGGCCATTCGGAATAAGTAAACCTCACTGGCAGAGGTCACAGAGGTCACAGAGGTCACGGGGTCATCGCAACTCAGACTGAGCAACTGTGGTCAGGACATTCAATGCTTTTTCCCATGGTAGTAGGATAATCTGGGTTTTGTTTGTTTTATTCCTTGTGTGCACGTGTGTTTATTGGTACGATGTGCTATGGTGCATGTGTGGAGCTCAGAGGACACCCATGTGGGTTCTGGGGATCAAACTTAAGTCTTGCAGCTTGATGCCAAGTGCCCTACCTAGGGAGCTCTCTTGCCAGCCTCCTCAGAGATATTTGCACGGAGAGTCAAAAAAAATGCACATTTACACCTCAAGGATTTGGCAATTTCCTAGTTTAAGAATTGACAGATTAGTAAAGCAGCAGAGAAAGGCTGGGCAGGTACAGGTGCCACGATGGTCCTTATTTGGATTTAAACTGTGTGCTTTCATCTCAGGCTTTTTTGAAACAGAGTCTCTAGTGGTCGGGGCTAACCTCAAACTCAATGTAGCAGAGGGTGACTTCGAACATTTTCCCCCAAAGCTGGGATTAAAACATATGTCACCATACCTGATCTTCCCCCCCCACCCCGCTTTGTTCTTTTTAAATTAATGTGAAATTTAAGGTTCTAATGTTTTGTTGTATGTGTTACTAGTGTATGCATGTGCAGCGCACAGAGACCCAGGGCGTTAGAGCCTCTGGAAGGGCAGTTACAGGTGCTTGTGAGCTGCTAATCAGTACAGGTGCTGGGAACCAAACGCTGATCCCCTACGAGAGCAGTGCCGCCCCAGCATCCCTGCCTCAGCCCCAAGATTTAAAAACAAGGTTATATTTCTGTGTCTGTAGGAAGTGTTAGGTAGCCATGTGGTGGAGCCCAGAGAGCTGGAGGTGTGGGATGCCCTGATTCTGGGGGTACAGGTGGTTTGTGAGCATCCTTAGAGATTGAGTGTGAGCCATGTCCTTTAGATTTTAAGACCCAAACTCACACTCACATATTTCCCCTTCCTCCCTCCCTCCCCCTTCCCTCCCTCTCTCCTTCCCTCCCTCCCTGCTTCCCTCTCTCTGTCTCTCTCCCTCTCCCTCTCTCTTTGCCTCTCTCTCTCTCTCTCTCTCTCTCTCCCCCTTTCTCCCTCCCTCCCTCCCTCCCTCCCTCCCTCCCTCCCTCCCTCCCTCCCTCCCTCTCTCCTTCCCTCAATTTTGAGACAGCATTCTTGCCATCTAGCCCTGTCAGCTTCCAACTTTTAATCCTTCTGTCTCGGCCTCCCAAGTGCTGTGATTACAGCATGGGCCACCATATCTATCTTTCACAGCATCTTATTATGTAGCCCCAGCTGGCCTGGCATAGCAACTATTGCTCACTGTTCTTCAAGAACACGAGCTGTTAAGGTAGGGCAGCACGTGCTTTTGAATGAAACACTTCGGTGGCTGTTTTTCAAATTGCTTAGCTTTGTGTAGGCCTCTTGTGGCCTGCTGCTAATCTTGAAAATGTTTCCCCCCCCCCCCTTATATCTGCTCCAGATAACAGCTATCTCTCCTGGGTGTGGCTGGATGTGGTGGAGAATGCTTTAATCTCAGCTCTGGGAATTTAATCTCTGCATTCGAAGCCCTCCTGGTCCACAATAGACTGTTCCAGGCCAGCCAGGACTCTTTCTGAAAACATGAACCAAACAGAAAGAAAGAAATTGTGGCTGTCTACCTGTCTAAATCTCAAATGATGTCCCTGAACGCAATCCAAGTGTCCCATTGGGCAGCCCGTCTGAGTGCATGGCGGGAACAGGGTCACGCTTGTCTTCCGAGCAGCAGGCTGTGTGATGGTCTTGTCTGGTCTTGTCCAGCTGGAGATCACC
The DNA here is from genome assembly GCF_947179515.1 of Apodemus sylvaticus. NCBI lineage: Eukaryota > Metazoa > Chordata > Mammalia > Rodentia > Muridae > Apodemus > Apodemus sylvaticus. Next base: position 31,931,433 of record NC_067472.1, read on the forward strand.
GACGCCCGTTGTCCGTTGTCCGTGGTTCCGTATGAACTCATTTCTCTCACATTCCCATCACCCTTCACTTGCCTGCCCTGTGTATTGTATTGCAGGCGTCCTTCCTTCCAGTTCACTACTCCCTTAGAATTTGCCTTTACAATTGCTAATCCAGGCTGCACAGGGAATTAGCTGCAGTAACAATGTGTTCTGCTGTACACACATACACACAGTCACACCAGTTAAAAAAAAAAGAGAAAATTATTATTTCAATGTGCTAATATAGTACAGTGTGCCGAGATAAATCATTTTTAATAAAGCTTTCAACATAGCAATGCTTTCAAAGTCTGCTTGTAATTGAGAGAGAGAGAGAGAGAGAGAGAGAGAGAGAGAATAAAAATCAAAGCCGTAGGTACATCACTTAACTCTTTTGGTTTGGTGTCTTAGTTGATTTTTTATTGCTGTAATAAGACACCAGAAGAAGGCAACTTAGAGAAGAGGTTATTTGGAGGCTTACAGCTTCAGAAGGTGAGTTGTGACCCTTATGTTAGGGAACATGGCAGCAAGCAGGCAGGCAAGCATGGATTTTAAGAACTAGCTTATAACAAAACCCATGTGGATGCCCTAGGGAGATAGCACTGTCAAGTGTTTGCTGAGGGTCTGAGTTCGGATCCCTGGCACCTATGGGAGAACTACGGCCATGGCACTCATCTGGAGTCCTTGTGCTGAGGGAGAGGAGATGGGTGCATCGCCGGAGTTCACAGTTCCCAGCCAACTTGATGAACTTCAATTTCAGTGAGAACTCCTGTCTCCAAAGATACACTGGAGCAGGCTGCAGAGGTGGCTTAGAAGTTGAGAGCACTGCCTGCTCTTAGAGAGGACTCAGGTTCAATTCCCAGCACCCACACGGCAGCTTTTAACTGTCTGTAACATCGGTTCCAGGGAATCTGATACCGTCACACTGGCATACATGTAGGCAAGACGTGAATGCATATGAGAAACAAAATTAATTAATTTTAGAAAAAGGTAAGCTGAAGGACAATTGAGGAAGATCCCAGCATCATCCTCTGTCCTCCACACAAACATGCACATACGATGCTCATATAAAATACATGTCTACAATAAGACAATTAAAATAGTAATATAACAAAAGAATAATGTAGAGAGCTGGGTATGGTGGTGTATGCCTATAACCCTAGACCTGGAGAAGTTAAGGAGAGACAGCCAGTTTGAGGCTAGCCTGATCTACTGAGTGAATGACAAGTAGCCTAAGCTATATACTAAGATTATGTGTTTAATAATAATAATAATAATAATAATAATAATAATATTATAATAATAATAAAATGTCAGAGGGCTCAGTAGTTAAGAGCACTTGTTCTTGCAGAGGACCTGGACCTACATGATGGTTCACAATGATCTGTAACTTCAGTGGAAAGAGATATGATCCCCTCTTCTGACCTCCACGGGCACTAGACACACATCTAATGCACATGCACACATGCAGGTGAAACATTCACTGACGTAAAATGAAATAAGCCAATCTACAAAAGAAATGCAGGTGCGGGGGGAAGTAAGTACTGGTCGTGCCCAAAGGCTAATAACTTCCTTCTATAACAATTCTGTTCTTCCCCATAAAAACCCAAAGAAAAGATGTATTAACCGGCTTTTTATTGCTGTGATCAAACACTCAGCTTAAGTAACTTAGGGGTGAAAGATTTACTTTGGCTAAGGTTTTATTCACTTTTTTATTTATTTGGGGGATGCTTCCAGGGACCTCCACATCGTGCACATAGAGATCAGAGGACAACCTGTTAGGCAGTGCCCGCCTACCATTTGGGTCTCAGGGGTTGAGCTCTCAGGTTGTCAGGCTTAGTGACAAACTTTGACCTGCTGAGCTATCACCTACCTAGGTCACCCAGGAGTTCATGTCCTGGCAACCAACAACTCCCCATCTTTTTCAATCCAGTAGGAACTCTAACCTGCTGCATGGTGCAGTCCGCTTCAGGGTGAGTCTCTGTCCACATTCTGACTGGGTCGTCTACCTCAGTTAATCCTTTCTGGAAGTTTCCACACAGATACACTCAGACATATATTTTATTGATCTCTTAAGCAAGTTTAAGTCCGATTAAATTGGTCATCTCAGAGTCTTACCAGTGTGTTACATAATTCTAAAGAGATTTGGGCATTGAATTTGAAAACAAAGGATTTCCTGAGCTTTTCTGGTCAGGAGTGGCATGGTTTGGACACGGTTTTCTGTTTCCCTCTCAGGGTCACCCAGTACACTCCATATCAGCCTGAGGTGTCTCAGGGGAGGCTGGAGAGTTTACTCAACTACCAGACCATGGTATCTGACATCACAGGCTTGGACATGGCCAACGCCTCCCTACTGGATGAGGCGACCGCGGCTGCGGAAGCCATGCAACTGTGCCACAGGTGAGAGGTCCTGTGGGAGAGCCCTTCCAGAAGAAAGGCATACCTGGGTGCCAGCATCCTGAACTGTGGGTGGAAACTCCATGAGGGATTTTACAGCTGACTGAATGTAGAGTTTGCTAAAAGAAAATTGGCAACAGTAAAGATGATTTTCTGAATGTGCAGCAACTAAAAATTAATTTAAAATAGAACACTAATGAATTTGATGTGTTTCTGGGACACCTTGTATCATGTGGCTTCATTACAGCTTTGGTCTTTCATGCACATGACACATGTACACACTTTGTACCTCGTGTGTGTTCTTCATGTTACACACACCAACAAGTGATGCGAAACAGTTCATGTTCAAAATTATTGCATGCTTATGAATCACAGGAGTGGGTTTTGTCTTCGTTTTGTTTTGGTCAGGTCTATTGCTCTACAGGATGGCTGTAGAGTTGAGGCTGACCTTGAACTCCTGATCCTCTGCCTCTACCTTCTGAGCCCCAAGTGTTAGGATTATGGGCCTGAGCCGCTATGTCCAACTAAACTGCTTTTTACTATACACAGAGTCTTCTACTCTCATACATAAATGTTTTCATTATAAAAACATTCTTAATAGTTTCCCACCATAATACCTCAGAATGTACATGTCAAATTAGCATGTCTTTGTTTTACACTTTGGTAGAATTCTTGCTTTCAAAAATTTGCTGTTTGATTTGCTGATGAATTTCATTTGAAAATGTTAGATGGATTTTGGCTTGGGGTAAAGACAATTTCAAATAATGCCTGAATGGTGCTAGATGTATTTCTGCCATATTGTGCTATATTTATATAAAGAGGTATCTTAGTATTGACAATCATAAAATCAAAGTGGCCATCAATTTGAGAAATCTGAAGATGCTTTATATCATCTTCAGTCAAACATTCAACCAAGATTTAATTCTTTAAGTAAAAAATAAATAAATAAAACCTATCTCATTAATATGCAAATTTTCCTCAGCAGCTGGGCCAAGCATTCCAATCAATCAATAAATAAGTTTCCTTTTATTCAAAGGGTTGTTTCAAAATAAATGCCTTTATGCTCTATCCTCAGCAATATATTATATTATATGTGATTATTGGATGTGATATATATTATATTATATGTGATTATTGGATGTGATATATATATATATATATATGTGTGTGTGTGTGTGTGTGTGTGTGCCTTTTGTCTTAGTTAGGGTTTCTATTGCTGCTATATAACATCATGACAAAAAACTAAGTTAGGGAGAAAAGAGTTTATTTGGTTTATATTTCCATATTGCATTCATCATTGAAGGAAGTCAGGGCAGGATCTCAAAGGGCAGGAGGCAGGAGCTGATGCAGAAGCTATGGAGGGGTGCTGTGCTGGTTACTGGCTGGCTAACCATCCTTGCTTAGCCTGCTTTCTTATAGAACTGTGGACCACCAGCCCTGGGATGGTGCCATGCACAATGGGCTGGACCCTCCCAGATCAACCATTAATGTAAAAAATGCCCTACAGCCTTACCTCCAGTCAGATCTGTTGAGGTTCCCTCCTTTCAGCTAGCCCTTGGTCATGCGTCAAGGTGACGTAAGACTAGCCAGTACACTTTCTTTCATGGGAAGCTTTATCTGACAAAAATGAGTCATGACTGGAAAACTGTGAAACCCTGCTCTTAAGACACTTTCTTGCTATATACATGGGTGAGTTTACTGACTCTCTCTCTCACACACACACAAACACACACACACACACACACACACACACACACACAATGTATGTGCATGGGCTCATATGTTACAATCATTTTTCTTTTTTTTTAAGATTTATTATTATATGTAAGTACACTGTAGTTGTCTTCAGACACACTAGTATCACATCTCATTACAGATGGTTGTGAGCCATCTCAGGACCTTTGGAAGAGCAATCAGAACTCTTAACCACTGAGCCATCTCTCCAGCTCCATTACAATCATTTTCAAGCCTCTAATTGTTTGTCAGAAAAAACACTGTTTTTGACAGAAAAACATGGCCTACGTCCAAAGGTGACTTATTGGACAGCCCTGAGATGCTACCAAGGACAGGTGACCCTGTCTGCCTGCCACCTTTACATCCTCATGCCAGAAGATGACTGTTAGGCTTCTAGCCTGAACATTGACATCTGAATTCAGGAAGAAGTGAAGGGCGGGGACCCAGGGGTGCTTCTAGCCGATTAAAGGCCTCACGGAGATTTCACTCAACAGCCTTGATGTACATTTCACTGACCTCCTTCCTTCACATGACCTGAGAAATAAGCGCCATATGGGCATAGCTTGCCCTTGGTACCTGGAGTACAGGAGGAGCGGGGCGTGGGAGGAGCAGGGGTGGGGGGCGTGGGAGGAGCTGACTTTGTAAGGGACACCATCAGCGTGACTCCTTAGGAAGAATTTTCTGTTTAGTGTTTGCCTTGTTTTTATTCCTTTTCCCCCCATCCCATCCCCCAACTCCCCACTTCTTGCATAGCACATAATCCCAGGGCCGTGGTTACCCTCTGACACGTGGTTTCTCAGGCCTTGGCTTTTTTGAGATCATGAGGACTTAAACTCATCTCTTCCTGCCCTACCTCTTCGTGCGCCATTTCAGGTACACACCTCCCCGCTGCTTTTCCTTCCTCTTACACAGTATATTTTGAAAACCTCATTCTTAGCTTTCTAGAATAGGACTTTGGGTTTTTTGTTGTTGTTGTTTACTTTTGTGCACTTGTGTGTGTTTTGTGTGTGTGTGTGTGACATGCACAGGTGCCTAAGGAAGTCAGAAAGTGTCACCTTGGAACCACCCAACATAGCTTTGGGAATTAAACTTGGTTCTTCTGGAAGCATCAGGCACTCTTCGTCACAGAGCCATCTCTCCAGCCCCTAGACGAGGACTCTTCTTGTGGCTGTGGAACATGTGGAACATGGATGTGGAACATGTGGAACATGGATGTGGAACATGTGGAACATGGAAGTGCCGTGGTTATTTAACCTCACATCTGCCTATACACATTTAGTTTATTTTCGCCATCTTCTGTTACTAGAAATTACTATGCATGTCCCAAAGATAAATCTCCCTCAGGAATTCTAATTATTTCCTGAGGATCCATTTCCAGAAGTTTCCAGGTCACAAGGTATAGTCAACACTCACTCTACAGCCCCCCTTCCTCCAGTCTCTGCCTTGGAACATATCTTCCAGGAATAATTCACATGTAGGGTGGGAAATGTGCCCACATCTGTGGCGTTTCCTGAGAATTGGAGCCTCTGTCCCTGAGTTCCCATATGAGTTTAATTCTTGGCTTCCATCAGTGACGGTGCTGTAGGGTCCAGGCAGGTACGGCTCACTCTAGGTGTGAAAATCCTTGTGGATCCCACTTGGGGCCCTTCTGACTCCTCAGCAGTGTTGAGGGTGAGCTCAGGTTCCTCATGGAAGAGTGACAGGCTCACAGAATGGCGGTGTATGTATGCTCTCCATTACTAGTCTCAGATTTTTATTGATTTACAGTAAATTTTGTTCACTCCTTCTAAATTTTAAATTTTCCTTTTATCTTTTTAGGCAGGCTGTCATAATCCAGGATGACCTGAAATTCACTGTATAGCTGAGGATGACTTTGAGCTTCTGATACTCTTATATATAGTATATACTTCGTATACACACACACACACACACACAGAGAGAGAGAGAGAGAGAGAGACAGACAGACAGACAGACAGACAGACATATATAAACAAGTGCTGAGGTCACAGACTTGTCGTGCTGAGATTCAAACCCAGGGTCTGTTACACACTAGGCAAGCACTCTCCCAGCTAAGACACACCTGTAGCTCTGACCTCACACTCACCGAGGTTGGGTGTTTTTTCTTTGCTTATTTGCTTGTTTGGGCTAAGGGTTTCCTCCCTGCCCTGCAGGGTTGGCCTTGGACTCCCTTGCAGTGCTGGGAGGCTCTGCTGGGAGGCTCTCCCTCGTAAATGTTTCTTTCCACCTTTCCCCTTAGGTCTGCATGTAGATTAGCTTTTGTAAAGCACTGGAAGAGTTCAAGTGTGTAGCGTGTATGTGTGTGGTGTGTAGTGTGTGTATGTATGGTGTATGTGAGTAGTATATACGTGAATAGTGGTGTATATGTATGGTGCATGTGTGTGGTGTGTGGTATGTGGTATATGTGAGTGGTGTGTGATGTATGTGGTGTGTATGTGAGTAGTGTGTGTATATGAGTGTGGTGTGTCTGTGTGTGTGTGTGGTGTGGTATGAGTGCCTGTGGTGTATGTGAGTGGTGTGTGGTATGTGTGTGTGTGTGGGTGAGTGATGGGTGTATGTGAGTGTGGTGTGGGTGTGTATGGTGTGTGGTATGTGTGCCTATGGTGTATGTGAATGGTGTGGTGTGGGTGTGTGTGTGTTTGTATGTGGTACATGTGAGTGATGTGGTGTGTGTGTGAGAGATGTGTGGTATGTGTGTGTGTATGGTGTATATGAGTGGTGTGTATGTGATGTGTGGTGTATATGTGTGGTGCATGTGCATGTGGTGTATGTGTGTGGTGTGGTTTGTGTGTGTGTGTATGTATGTGTGTGGTGTGTATGTGAGTGGTCTGTGTATGTGAGTGTGGTGTGTGTGTGTGTGTGGGGGGGGGGTATGTGGTATGTGTGCCTGTGGTGTATGTGAGTAGTGTGGTGTGTGTGTGTGTGTGTGCGGGCGCGCGCGTGTTGCATGTGAGTGGTGTGTTTTTATGTGTGTGTGGTGTATGTCAATGGTGTGTGTGATGTTTGTGTGTGTGGTATGTGTGAGTGGTGTGTGTGTGTGTGTGAGTGAGTGGTATGTGTGTGTGGTGTGTGTGGTGTATGTGAGTGGTATGTGTGTGGTGTGTGTGTATGGTACATGTATGTATGGTGTGTGTGTGTGTGCACACGCACACATGCATGCCATGCTACACATGTAGAGGCTAGAAGGTCTGGGAGTCATCACTTGGCTGAGGCAGGGTCTGTCTTGTTTCTGCCCACCTGAGACTCTAAGCTAAAACACCTCTGTGACAACAAGATATACTACTTTACGAGACTTTTTTTTTGTAGTGGTTTCAACTTCCCCTTATACCTTATATCTGTCCTTTTCTTTTTTATCACAGTATAGATCTTTTTTAAAAAATTGAATTGGTTTTTGTTAAATTTTGTTGGAACAGGGTTGAATTTCACTGGATTGCCATCAGGAACTGAGTCACAATCGCTTAGTTCTTTTTACAGCATGCTTAGAGTTTTCCCTCTCTTTTTGCTGCTTTAGAAACTCTGATTTTGGTGCTGGAGAAGTGGCTCAGTTGGTTGATCACCAGCACTGCCTACACTAGCATAAAGGCTCACACTCCGCACCTTGGAGGCGGAGGCAGGAGGATCACAAGTTCCTTAGAGTTGGAGGCCATACTGGAATACCTGAGAAGGAAAAAATAAACTCTTTGATATTTGGAAGCTCATCTTCAGGTTTAAATGTGCTTTTTCTCTCCAACAGACACAACAAGAGGAAGAAATTTTTCGTTGATCCCCGTTGCCACCCGCAGACGATAGCTGTTGTCCAGACTCGAGCCAAGTAATTGATTTAATTTGTGTTCTGAGCCTAGGGTAATATCATATTCTCTCCACTTTGCCTCTCTTTCCCACTTCCAGTCTGACTGGAAGTGACCCTGCTTAATACTATACTGAATTTGGTGAGTTTGCTCCCCTCCCCCCAACTTTCTCCCATGAATGCTTCTGCCAAGTCCTTCATCAGTACTGAGGGACAGACACGTGGTGAGTTCATTTGCCTTTGCACTATCATTACGTTCCCATGCTGTTCTGCCATCTTTTGGTAAAATTGAAAACATGAAAATCAGCTTGAGCCGGGAGGATTTCAAGTCTGTGGCTAGAGTGAGCCACATGGTATGAACCTGTCCCTAAGTAGAGATTAGGGCTAGAGCTCAGCGGTCGGACACTAGCCTCGGTTGAGGCCCTGGGTTCAATCCCTAGTACCAGGAAAGAAAAAGGAAAAGAGTCAGAGGACCTGTCTAACAGTAAATAAATATATAAACAAAAGAGGAAATAACGTAACAGCAGCAGTGTTTTGGGTGCTTGGAAAAGCAGAGCTCGCTCATGCCTGCCACGGCCATGGTTCTGTGTGGCTCCCTGCAGATGCAGTTGCCAAGGAAACCACACAACACCTAAGGACCAGTTTGATCAGTGCTATGTGCCTTTCATCGTTTAGTCCTGCAAGCAACAGAAACATCCCCGGCGCAGCCATCACTTTGTCTGCTTTCTGCTTTGAAAACATGGGGGCGTTCTTCCCCCCCACACTGCCCTTCGGAAGGGTTTGGAGTTGTAGTTAGAAGGTTTTAAGAAGCTAAGGAAGTCCTTGCTGCCATCTGGATGTGTTTCGTTCACCGTAGCCGGGGTGTCACGGAGATGGCTCTGTTGTAAGGGTTGGATCTTTAGCTCCAGAGGTGATGCTCCTCCTGCCAGGAGTAGGTTCTCCCAGGGAGTTGAGGAGAGGGGAGTGGGAAGGGCGGAAGAGACGGAAGAGTAGGTTGGTGTGGAGCACTGCTAAACATTAATGGGCCAGGAATGAGATGGGGTAGGGCTGGGGGTGAGGCTGGAGCACAGCTAGGGAAGGAGGAGAAAATGAATCCAGCCTCCCCAGGGACCTGCTGCTGCTGCTGCTGGCATCTTCTGAGCTGGCAACAATGGCTCAAGAGAGAGGTCAGCAGCCTGACAACATGGGTTTTATCACCACAACCCATGGTGGAAAGAGAGCTCACTCGCCAAAGTTACCTCTAACCTCTACACATGTGCTTGGCACATGAGTAATATGAACTAATATGAACACATCACATGCAGACGGGCGCACGCACATGCACAGGCATGCGTGCACTCACGCACCATAATAAAAAGAACTGAATTTTCCCCTTGTACTTTCAGATATAGGGGGGTGCTTGTTGAGCTGAAGTTACCCCACGAAATGGATTTCAGTGGCAAAGATGTCAGTGGCGTGCTGTTCCAGTACCCAGACACTGAGGGGAAGGTGGAGGACTTCACGGACCTTGTGGAAAGAGCCCACCAGACTGGGGTAGGTAAGCCCCCTTGTTGAGGTTTAGGAAGCTATGTCCTGGTTTCCATATCTGTCTGTCCTTTGGTATGTTTTAATCTCTTTACAATTATTATCACGTGGAATGGTGACATCTTCTTCCCCCACTCCTTCCTCTTCATTACTGCCACTCACCAATCCCTGGTACTCAGTGGGCACTCTGTAAATATTCTTCACATGAATTCACAAGCAAATGGAATTCCCAGAAATGCCCGATCCCAGCCAGTCTGTCTGTAGTAGAGAAAAGGCCTGTATACTCAGGATAAATAAGGTGATAACCTTGATCTCTTCCATTTCCTCCCCAGAGCCTGACCTGCTGTGCTACTGACCTTTTAGCTCTGTGTATTTTGAGGCCACCTGGAGAGTTTGGAGTGGACATTGCCCTGGGCAACTCCCAGAGGTTTGGAGTGCCACTGGGCTATGGGGGACCACACGCAGCCTTTTTCGCTGTCAGAGAAAACCTGGTGAGGCTGATGCCTGGAAGGATGGTGGGGGTGACAAGGTAAAGCTTCCCCCCCACCCCCATTGTCACCTCGCCCTTCCCTGTTCCTTTTCTCTCCTTCATAAAGATTCATTTTCATTTCGTGTATGCGCATGTGACTGTATGCCATGCGTGCCTAGGAACCCAAGGAGACCAGAAGAGGGCATTGGATCCCCCAAGCGGGAGCTATGGGCAGTCCGAGCTGCCCAGCGTGGGTGTTAGGGAATGAATTCAGATCCCCCAGAGGAGCAGGCAGTGTTCAACAGCTGAGCCCTCTCCCCTCCCCGTTCTTTTTCTCTGATCTCTCTATAAGTTTAATTGGTCCACCGTCAAGTAGATTAAAAGCAAGTTGAGAAGAGGGAAATCCATCTGGGCTATGTACTGTACCCGTTATTCAGACAGCGTGAAAAGGTGTGTGTCCTTTGTAAGGTATTAGTGGAGTCACTACAGCAACAGCTTGATAGATGTCTGGAGAGACCTGCATATTTTAAGTGCACTGTGTCTCACCAGTTTCTTTCTTCTATTTTTTTAACATTGCATCGAGGAAGGAAGAACTCACTTTTGCATTAAAAGGACAGATTTAGTGTGACCCACTAGGTTTCCGGAGGTTCCTGCCACGTGGTTTTTAGTCTCAATGGCTTCTCTCTGACTGGTGCTTCTTAAGAATTTAGAGGAATCCCAGGATTTACTAAGGAAACACCTCAATTTTATCATAGACTGCTAAAATATATATATATATTTTTATCATACCCTGTGTGTGTGTGTGTATATATATATATTTATATATATAAATATATATATTTATGTATGTACATACATAAAGAAATTGCATATCAATATATCTACATTTGTGCATATATATAAACTATATATATATGATGAATATATATAGTTTATGTAGATATATACAGATTATGATAAATATATATGATAAAATATATATACATATATATGACATATATATGTATATATACACACCTCTATATGTGTCTGTGTACATTAGTGAGGGAAATATTTACGCAGTAAGTGCGTTAAGCAGTGAGACTGTTAGCATTCCTTTCATTTCCCATCCAGTCTCTTCAAACTCTACTTTCTCAGGTTACCATCCGCTTCATGAGCCGTGGAGACTGGAGTGACATAATCCTTGGTCCCCATCATCCTGTGAGGCAGAGTGATTCTGGGAAATCTCGTTTCAGTCTCCCAGGCTTTGTTGTATATATCTCAGTGCCTCAAAGTCTAAATTAACAACCTATAGTGCTAGTAGAAGAGGCACCTGGAAGTTGGATTTTAGGAACTTTACCCACACAAATCTGCTGAATTCTCTCCAGCTAGGAAAGCAAGCCCATCTATGACAGTGGCTCTCTACCGTCCTAACACCACGACCCTTTAATACAGTTTCTCATGTGGTGGTGCCACCCCAACCATAAAATAATTTCTGTTGCTACTTCATAACTGTAATTTTGCTACCGGTTTGTGTCATAATATAAATATAAACCTGCAGGATATCTGATATTCCACCCCGTGAAAGGGTCATTTACCTCAAAGGGGTTGTGACCCACAGGTCTGAGAACCTGTTCTAAGGTTTTTTGTTTTGTTTTGTTGCTTTTTTTTTTCTCCTAAGACAGGGTTTCTCTGTATAGCCCTGGCTGTCCTGGAACTCACTCTGTAGACCAGGCTGGCCTCGAACTCAGAAATCCACCTGCCTCTGCCTCCCAGAATGCTGGGATTACAGGCGTGCGCCACCACCGCCCGGCTCTGTTCTAAGGTAATCCTGGTGCTTTGATCATGTGCTGACTGGATGTGTTGTCTTGATCCAGGGATGCCACAGGGAAAGAAGTGTATCGCCTCGCTCTCCAGACCAGAGAACAGCACATCCGGAGAGACAAAGCCACCAGCAACATCTGCACCGCTCAGGTAAGTGCCCCCCCCCCCCTCTCTCATCCTCAATCAATCACCACCTACTGGGAGGCATGTATACTAGAGATGGAAGGATCTTTCTGACAGAGCCTGGTTTCTTCAGGGCATCTCTATGTCATGTGGCCTTGTATCTCACTTTCTTTCTTTCTTTCTTTCTTTCTTTCTTTCTTTCTTTCTTTCTTTCTTTCTTTCTTTCTTTCTTGTTTGTTTGGATTTGGTTTTTTCGAGGCAGGGTTTCTCTGTATAGACCTAGCTGTCCTGGAACTCACTCTGTAGACCAGGCTGGCCTCGAACTCAGAAATCCACCTGCCTCTGCCTCCCAGAGTCCTGGGATTACAGGCGTGCGCCATCACCGCCTGGCTCTCAGTGTGTTTCTATGTCACTAACATTGCCTAGGCATTCATTTTGACATTAGTAACAAAACAATAAAAAGTACAACATTGCGCCAGAGAGAGCTCAGTAGTTAAGAGTGCTCGCTGCTTCTCCAAGTCAGGTTCCCAGAACCCAGCCTAGGAGGCTCACAGCTGTCCCTGCTGCAGCTCCAGGAGATCCAACGCCTTCTTCTGGCCTCTGTGTATTTCTGAACACGTGTGGCATATATTCACACACACACACACACACACACACCTACATATAAATAAAAGTAAATCTTAAGAAAATACATTATTGGTGTTTATTTTGCCTAAAATCACACCTTTGACATCTTGAACTGATTAAGTTTAGAGAAAGGATACAGGGATGCTCTTTAATTCTCACGTGCTATGAGTGATTATGAAGTATGGTCCTCGTGGTCTCTCAAATTCTTAGCCGTGGGCAAGCCACATGGGTGGAAGTGTGGCACTATTTCTCTGAACTACAATGGAAGATCTCCAAGAAGTAGGCCAGGAGGGCAGAAGTGACAGGCTAGAGGGGAAGTTCCAGGCTGGCATCTTCTGGTAGTCGTGAGACTTTTTGGGGGAAGTCATGAAAAGTGTTTCTGAAATTGATGAAATAAAGGTAGCAGTTCTGGGGCTTCTGAAACTCCTTGAGTTGCTTTGGGATTTGAGTTGGGTTCTAGAAACTTAGCCAAGGCCTGGCACACAAAAACAACCCATCAAAACTGGCAAAACCAGGCATGGTGGTGCACACCTTTAATCCCAGCCCTCAGGAGGCAGGGGCAAGGAGGGGCTCGCTCTGATTCTCTGGAAGTAGCCAGTGCTCTTGACTACTGAGCCATCTCTCCAGGACCTATTTTGTTTCTTTTTAATATAGGCATGTATACGAACATGTGTGTGTGTAAATGTAGGTGCATGTGTGTCATGACACATGTGTAGATGTCAAAGGACAGCTTGCACGAGTCAGTTCTCTCTGCCACCGAAGAATCTAGAGCGCAAACTCAGGCCACCAGGCCAGCAAGCTCTTCTCCCCCCTGCTGAGCCGTCTTACTGGTCCTTTCGCTTCAACGTTTAAAAGTCATTTTCCTGGGCTGTGTACAATGAACGGTTACGTGGCTGCTGCTTCTCCATTTCCCCTAGCTTGCTTATGCACGGCTCATTTCATCGCTTTTCTGCACATTTTGCACAAGCTATGAAAATGGTGTTTATAAAAAACCTGAAAGAAAATCACATTTGCCCTGGGGGCTGATGGCACTCTGTCTTCCCTGGGTTTTTAAGTCTTTTCTTTTTGCAGACTGTCTAGTTCTTTATTCAGTTTCCTTACGTGTTCTGTAAGTAGTCCACGGCTCGTAGTCCACGGCTCGTAGTCCTCCCGTGCCTTTGTCTTGGCAAAAACGTGCAGTTGCCCTTCTGCCCAGATGCAGCTGACCGACCTTTCCTGGGCGCTATCCTCCACCCTGTCTTTGGGTATCATCTGCTGCTGCTTCTGTCAACTGTTGCTTGTTCTCTTGGTCCTGCGTGTGGTCCACCATGACCTTCTTAAATCTGCATCATTGATGGAGCATGGCTAATTTCTTTTAATCTCTGAAAGTCTGTTAATGGATTATATTTTAAAATCTTTCTATGAATTTGTGGCTTAACTGATATTAAAATTATCACCATGTTTTATGCCCCTCTCTCTCCTTTTTCTTTGAAACAGGCCTCATTGTATCCCAGGGGTCCCTCAAAGCCACTGTATAGCTAAGGATACTCTTAAATTTCTCATGCTTCCAGCCGCTAGCACTTAGCAGGAGGATCATGATTTCAAGGCCACCCTAGGCAGCACAATACAACCAATTTCCCCAAAGAAAAATAATAGAGATTTATTTTCACTATATAAAATGATATATGCACTATACAAGATACAGAAGACTAGGCCAGGGTTCTCAACCTTCCCAAAACTGTGACCTTTTAATACAGTTCCTCATGTTGTGGTGACCCCCCAACCATAAAGTTATTCTCATTGCTACTTTGTAACTGTGATTTTGCCGCCATTATTAACTTTAATATACGTATTTGTGTTTTCTGATAGTCTTCTGCGATCCCTATGAGAGTCATTTGCCCTCCCAAAGGTATCTGCTGCTGTCGGCAAAGAATAGACAAAGTCAGAGGCCAGAGGATTGGGTCTAGAATAATGAATATTTAGTCTGATCAGAATGCGTATGTATATTCAAAGCTTTTAAAAATGAAATGGAAAAGAAATGTTTAAAAATCTCCCTGAAAGCCAGTTGTGGAGGTACATGCTTGGAATCTCTGCAGGAGGGAGATTGAGGTAGGAGGATTTGATTTCAAGGCCAGCTTGAGGCAAACAGCAAGACCCTGTTAACAATGATAAAAAGTAGAACAAGCGAGATGGTTCAGTGGGTAGAGGTCTCTGCACACAGGCCTCATGACCAAGAGTTCCATCCACACAGCCTGTCACAAAACAGCAGGAGACAACTGGCTCCCAAGAGTTGTCGCCTTACTTCTACATGCTCTCTCTCTCTCTCTCTCTCTTTCTCTCTCTCTCTCTCTAGCACACACAAATAAATAAATATGAATATATGTAGATCAATACACACACATGTATATATATGTAAATATATTTAGTTAAAAATTGCAGTCTGCCAGGTGTGGTGGAATATGCCTTCAATTCCAGCACTCAGGAGGCCGAGGTTGGCAGACCTCTGTGACTTTGAGGGCAACTTGGTCTGCATAGTGACTTTGAGGTCAGCAAGGTCTGCATAGAGAGTTCCTGTCTCAAGCAAAATAAAAATAAATAAATAAGTTACAGAGTCTGGGAAGATAACTCTGTTAAGATCTCTTATTGATCTTGCAGAGGACCTGGGTTCAGTTCTTAGCATCTATGTGATGCCTCACAGCTGTCTACAATTTCAGATGTAAGGGATCTGATT
Source organism: Apodemus sylvaticus (assembly GCF_947179515.1). Taxonomy (NCBI): domain Eukaryota; kingdom Metazoa; phylum Chordata; class Mammalia; order Rodentia; family Muridae; genus Apodemus; species Apodemus sylvaticus. The sequence goes on from NC_067472.1 coordinate 31,946,640, forward strand.
CCTTTTCTGACCTCCATGGGTTCTTGCATGCATGTGGTGCACAAAGATACACTTGGACACACACATATGTAAAATTAAGTGAATGAATACTTTAAAATTACATTTATTTATTTATTTATTTATTTATTTATTTATTTATTTAGTGAACTGGTTCTTAACCTGTGGGTTGTGACCCTTTGAGGGTTATACCAGATATTCTACATATCAGATACTTATATCACGATTCATACCAGTAGCAAAATTACAGATATGAAGTATCAATTAAATAATTTTATGGCTAAGGTCACATGAGGAGTTGTATTAAAGGGTCGCAGCATTAGGTTGAGAAGCACTGCTGTATGTAGTATATCTGTCTGAGTCTGGGCACACAAATGTCATGGTGCTTGTGTGGAAGTCAGGAGACAACCCCAGGTGTCAAATGTTGCATTTCCATATCTGGCTTCATGTGGGTTCTGGGGGACCTAAACACAGGCCTTTTCCCTTCTGAGTAAGTACCTTGGCCACTGAGCCATCTTTCCAGGCCTCACTGATCTGTTGATTATTAAAGTTTGGTCTCTTGTGCTTTAGCCTCAGAAGAGTTGGACCTCTGAGTTTTTGAGTGTTTGAACATGACTTGCTGTTTTGATTGTTGAAGAAACGTTTAGTTGCGCATAAAATCTCAGATCTCATTTTTCTTTATTGTTCTACTGTCTTCCAACTGTAGATATTGCTTGTTGGTGCTGATAGCAGCCTGCTTTCCCTTATGACTGACATGATGCCTTTGTACCAGTGCGACCCCCTTTAGAAGGGTCAGTATAGAGACTTAAGCGCTGGTCTCCCTCAGGCTATATATGTGGTTGTTACAGAGAATACAGGAAATTAAATCATTTTGGCCCATTTTTCTTTAGCTTGGGCATCCTAAGTCCGTATTTCCTTCCTCCCACCACCTGTCTTCCAACACAGGGTTGATTCTGTGACTGTTCTGTCTTGTTTCAGGCCCTTTTAGCCAACATGGCTGCCATGTTTGCCATTTACCATGGATCCCACGGGCTGAAGCATATCGCTAAAAGGGTTCATAATGCTACTTTGATTTTGTCTGAAGGTGAGTGGGTTATGTTCCCAGCATAACAAGACTGACAAATGTGTCTAAGGACATGAGGTCTTGGGGTGTGCCCAGCACCGAAACAAACTAATGGTCAAATTAGAAACAGGACAGTATTTTCAATATCCAAGACAGAATGACATACAGACTACTAGTTCTTTCTTTTTCTTTTTCTTTTCTTTTCTTTCCTTTTTTCTTTTTAGGACAGGGTCTTACTATGCAGCCCTGGATGGCCTGCAACTCACCATGTAAAACAAACAGGCTTTGAACTCACCAGAGATACTCCTGTTTCTGCCTCCTGAGTACTGGAACTAAAGTCATGTGTCACCCCACTCAGTGAGGGTTGATATTTGTAGTCGATGAAGTTCATAATCCTTTTCACTCCAAATCCAAACAGAGTATAAAGATTTTTATAAGAAAATTATCAAAAGACATTCTACAATTGAGAAATAAATAAGCGTACAAACAAATGACCAGTTGACCCATACAACCTCAACCTCATTATTAATTCAGGAACTATTTGAATTGTTTTGTTGTGTACCTGACAAAGGTAGCTTCAAACTACCTTTGTAGCCTATGTGTGGCTGAAGATTACCTTGAACTCCCGATTGCCCCCATCCCCCCACCCCGCCCTTGCTTGCCAAGTGCTGAGATTATAGACATATGCCACCACACATACTGTCTTATTACTTTTAATTTTTACTTTTTGTGTGATTTTGGGACTAAAGCCCAGAGCCCTCTGCATATCTACCATTGAGTTATGCTCTGGGCCCTCTGCCCTTTACGTTGGTAAAGATTAAGAAATGGCAATACCCTATCTTGGTAACTTTTTATGGGTGACAGCTAAACAGTGTATCAAAAATTTTAAGTTGATTCAGGGAAGATGACCTCACAAACACAAGGCCCTGAATTTAGCTCTTCAGACTCCACTTTAGAAGCTGGACTGTGGCTCAGATTTCAGTACACAGCTCGAATCCCAGGGGTGGAAGGTGTGGACCAACAGTCCCTGGTGTTTACTAGCTGGGTTGGTGCGCTCCAGATTTAGTCTGACCCTGTGTCAATAAACAAACAAACAAACATGAAAGGGATTGAAGAAGATACTCAATGTTGACGTCTGACTTCCACGTGCATATACATACACATACAGAGAAGAGCAGTTGACTCACAACTTCTAGCTGCTACAACAAAAACCAACTTAATTGTGCCTACAATTTATCTAGCTATGCTACTAGTAGGCATACATCTAAAGGAAGTAAACCAATAAACGTGAAAGGGTTGTCCATTGAAACCTCATCTACAATAAATAATAGTCCAGCCTTGGACTACTAGTGGAAGCAGATTAAATATTCAACAACACATAATTATATGTCAACAACCCAAATTACATTATGTTGTACCTATTCAGCTATTGAAAATAATTATGTGGGGATTCATTTCTAGACAAGCAAAGATGAGACCTTGTTCATTGGCTCATCTCTGTAACCACAGTTAAGATAAATTGAGGCAGAAAGATGGTAATAAGTGGAGGCCAGCCTGGTCTACATCGTGAGCTCCAGGATCACCAAGGCTACATAAGAAGAACTGGATTATTTTAAAAGGTGTTTATGATGAGTTCCAGACCTATGTGAAAATTGGTATAATCCTCCTGTCTCAACCTCCTAATTTATAGGGTTCTAGGCATAATGTTCTTTTTAAATAGTGTAACCACACACACATACACACACATACACACACACATGCACACATAGAGAGACAGACATACATACAGACACACACACACACACACACGTGTACGCACACACACATGCACACACAATGAGATTGCACCCATTTCTAATATATACATCAAAACATAGGTAGTATTGATTTCTGGTTGGTCTTCTGGTGATTTTTTACTCCCTTGTTTGGTATGTATTTCATGATTTTTCTATAGCATAGCATTTATTGTTGGGAGTGAACAACATACAGTGGTCACCTCTTGATGTCTGTGATGCTAATGGCTATTGTGTAGAGCTCTGTCTGAGATGTTTATGTTCCCTGTCTTGCCTAGGTCTCAAGCGAGCAGGACACCAACTCCAGCACGACCTGTTCTTTGACACTTTGAAGGTTCAGTGTGGCTGCTCAGTGAAGGAGGTGTTGGGCAGAGCAGCTCAGAGGCAAATCAACTTTCGACTCTTCAATGATGGCACTGTGAGTCAGGCGCTTAGTAGTTTTACAGTTCTTTGTGACTCCATGAGTTCTCTCATGAAAAGCCGTCCATTTTCTTTAGCAAACATTGGGATCCAGAGTCTATTTGTTGTAAACAGTTTCAAATTTCTAGCTTGTTCTACTATGATCTTTTTGAAGAAGAATAAATTGTCCTCAGCTTTTCTCAAGATTGTTTTTGTACATGGGATGGTTCATTATTAAGGGTCAGATAACAAAGAGGATTTGGAGGATGAAGAAGCTAACCATGTTTAGTACCTGTGGGAGCATCCTGAAGTCACTGGACTGTTAGTGTCCACAGTGGGTTTTCCAAATTCAAAGCTTATCTGTCAAGTCTGAGACTGGTCCAGTTTCTTTCCCTTAAAGATCAACTTGGCTCTAACGGTTCCCTGGTGGTCTAGAGTGGATGAGAAGTTTGATCAGAACCTTCTCCCTTTTGGTGTCTTGGACGTTTTCCTCCAGTGAGCTGGAGTTTGGAGCTGATGACTTCCACCTGGTTGTTTTTCTGTAGCTTGGCGTTTCTTTGGATGAAACAGTCACGGAGAAAGATCTGGATGATTTACTATGGACCTTTGGCTGTGAGTCATCCGCAGTAAGTAAAGACATGTTGTCTTCAGAACGATTATTAGATGTGGTGTCAAGGATGGCTCTGCTCTCAAGTGGTAGGTACAATGGCCATCCTGCTGTTCAAATTATGGCACTGCCTGTCTGTCGCTGTTCCTGTGACTGCTGATAGCTAAAAATCACTGTTAACACACCCTACCCAGGCCAGTGCATCTAGGCTACATGGATTATTAGTGGTGCTGCACCCTGATGTTAATACAAAGGTTTGTGACATTGCATCTTGGTTTCTGTCAATTCCGGGAAAGTTATGACACTCATTCATTTAGTGAGTAATTCTCAAGGATATAATGTGTGTCAGATGTTGTATGCCCTGACAACAAATTGGACATGGTTCCTGCCTCAACTAAGTATACAGTCCAGTCAGGAGCCAGACAATAATCCCAGCATGGTCTGTGAGGAATCTGAGCAGAATGGGTCAGCTTCCTACCAGGGCTTGGGTCAATTCCCTAAGAAACATGGGTGTGAGTTATACACCAGGATGGAGAGAGAGAGAGAGAGAGAGAGAGAGAGAGAGAGAGAGAGATTCCTGTGACACTGAAGGAGTTCTATATAACTGAGTGGGTTTCCACAATAGCGAACTATCAGGGATGAGCAAGGCGCAAGGTTACCATCCCCCAGAAAGAGATGTCAGTGGTTCCCTAGATCCATGCAGGGTCCAAACAGAGCAGTCTACACTGCTTGTCGCATAGACATTACTTCAGTGAATATTTGTTTACTGAGTCAGTGAAAGAAAGCTTTTACTGTAGAAGTTGAAATACCTTCCAGAGTACTAAGTGATGATCTTTGGTTGTCCAGACTTATTAAGAGCATTAATCAGCTCCAGATATTAGTTATAAACTATCAAGAAGCTTCACAATGGTCTCCCAACATTGAATTTTATTAAGTAAATAGGACCACGTAAAAACTCCTTTCCTGTAAAACATCAAACTGAGTTTCCTCAAGATTATTGATCTGTATGCATTTGAGGGTTTTTTCTGGAGTCACTGATATGACTCAAGATAGCTGTGTCTCTCCATGTGTTTTCTGCTGCTGTGATAAAACAGTGTGACCAAAAGCAACACAGGGGCAGGAAAGTTACAGGAGCTCGTTGAGGGAAGGCAGGGCAGGAACTCAGGCAGTGCGTAGACCAAGGAGAGACACTGTTTTTTGACTTGCTTTCTCACGCAACCCAGGCCCACTTGCCCGGGTGGCAGCAGCATACCCCATCCTCCTGCATCTGTCCTCAATCAAGAAAATGCCCCACAGATTTGCCCACTGGCCAGTTGGATAGAGGAAGTTCTCAAGTTAAGATGCCCTCTTCCCAGGTGACTTCAGTCTCGGTCAAGTTCCCAAAAGTGAGCCAATAAGCACACCGTGCTATTAACATAGGGAGGGATAAGAAACTGCCATGTATTAAATTACATGATCCAGATATAAAGTCTGTATGATTTGCATACATTTTCCCCATTGTTGGAGCATCTTCTTGGCTCTCTTGATAATATCACTGATGAAGAGATGTTTTTAGTTTTATTTATTTTGTTGTGCTAGTGATTGAACACACACACACACACACCTAGTATAGACTTGACTAATGAGCTATAACCTGTAATTTACAGCTCTTGTTTGTTTGGTTGTTGTTGTCTTTTTGGGGGCGTGTACTAGGTTTTAACTGAGGCCATTGCTGTGCCAGGCAGCTGATCTGGCCCTGAGTCACACCCACAGCTTAAATGTTCTTATTTATTTGTTTGTTTATTTTAACTTTTTATGTTTTGAGTCAAGGTCTAGTGTAGCCAAGGGTCTAACAACTTTTGGTTTTAGGTTTATTTATTTTTGATAAGTGTAGTGAGAAGAGGGTGTCTAATTTCCTGGAATGAGAGTTACACAAGGTTGTGTGGTTCACTACATGGGTGCTGGGAACTGAACCTGGGTCCTCTGAAAGAGCAGCTAGTGCTCTTAACCACTGAGCCATCTCTGCAGCCCTGTAAAGATGGACCTGTCATCTTCTTGCCTCTCCCTCCCTAGCACCAGGATGGCAGGCGTGTGTCACACGTCACACATCCAATCTCTGCTGGTCTGTGGATAAAACTCATGTGTATTTCAGAAGCTCTCAATCAACTTTACTACATCCTTGGCCCCTCAAGTGTTTTTATTTTAATGAAATACAAGTCTGCGAGGGTCTCTGTAAGCTTCACAGTAGCAGTGTGGCTCAACCAAACTCAGTAGCCAGTGTTGGTTCAGACTTTGGGGAGTCTGACCCAGAGTGATTTATTTTAGGCCCATAGTTCTCAACGTTACTAATGCTGCAACCCTTTAATTCAGTCCCTCACGTTGTGGGGACGCCCCCCCCCAGCATAAAATTATTTTTGTTGGTACTTCATAACTGTAATGTTGCTATTGTTATGAATCTTAATGCTAATGTACATGTGTTCCGATGGTCTTAGGCAACCCCTGTGAAAGGGTCCTTTTGACTCCAGGGGTTCTGGCCTGCAGGTTGAGAACTACTGTTTTAGGCATATTTAAGCACAGCACCATTTGGTAAAAACTATTCTAGTGATGATTGACTCAATCCTGCACTCACAACAAAGCAAGCAAGTATCAAGTTCCCTGAGGAACAAGATAAGGGAAATACAGGTCAGGCGAGACTATGTCAAAACTCTTTGAAAAGGTCATAAAATTAGTTTGCATGGTCTGACTGATTAAAAACAGATTATTTATGATTGATTGAGGAAAACAAACTCATGACAAGGACCTGGAGGAGGAGCCAATGCTGGAAAAATCTCTAACCACAAAGATACTGAAGACAGAGCTCAAAAGTCACCAGGCTGCAAAGCTCGCCTGCTCCAGCCCTCCTCACAGAAAACAGGTTTTGCATTTCTTCCCTTGAAGGACCAACCCTGTGGGTGGCCTTAACCTTCCAGGCACCTGTGGGTTGAGACCCCTTTGGGGTTGTATGTCCTGATATGATTCAGAACACTAGCAAAATTACAGTTACCATGAAGTAACCACAAAATAATGTTCTGGTTGCCAGCAGACCATGAGGAGCTGTATTAAAGGGTTGCAGTGTCAGGAAGGATGAAAACCTCTACTTTAGTGCAAGTCTGTGAGCACAGAGACCTCTGTGCCCCTGACACAAGTCATTGTTTTGTGCTTTTTGTTTTTTCTTTTGCTGTTCTTGATTTTTGTTTAGTGTTTAAGAAACCATCATTAATGCACTCCTTTAATCCCAGCACTTAGGAAGGGAGTTTGAGAAAATCTCATCTGCATTGCGAGTTGCAAGCCAGCCACAACAGGACATGAGGCCCTGTCTAAGAACAAAGAGCAAAAGATGAGCTAAATAAGAGTTTCTATGTATCCGTCCCTGTATTTTCATCGGAGCGTTCGACATCTTTGGTCTTTACATGAATGTCCATTTGATTAGATGGTGATGTAGCCTGGAAGCTTCCATCCTTATCCCTGTCCTTCAGTCTCAATGGTCTCTCTCTTTTTTGCAGGAATTGGTTGCTGAAGGCATGGGAGAGGAACGGAGAGGTCTCCTAGGGTCTTCATTCAAGAGAACCAGCCCGTTCCTTACGCATCAGGTGTTCAACAGGTCTGTGCGGCTTCAGCGAATTCTGCATTTTGTGTGTTCGGGTGGTGAAGCAGGGAGCCCTGGGGAGGATGTTGTTTGTGATGCTGACCCTGGGTTATTGCTACTCAGCCAGGCTCCCTAATATAGTCCTGTCAGAAAGACCCCACCCATCCCTGATGTGAGCCAAGCATACCCGGTCTCCTGGTGGCTCTGCCGTGCTGGTGCTGTGACGGGGAGGAGAGTTTACAGATGTTCATCTCAGGAACCTCGTGTCCTCTTCTCAGTGGCCTCTCATTGCTAGGGCTGCTCTGAGATCCATTAGCGTCTCTGCCCTCCCTGTCTGTGCATTAGTGAGTCTTCAGAGCTGGGACTCCTTATTTTGTATGAGGACAGGCATGACTCTAATGGCTCCACCCTTGTGTTTTATGTTCACAGCTATCATTCAGAAACCAATCTTGTCCGGTATATGAAGAAACTAGAAAACAAAGACATCTCCCTCGTTCACAGCATGATTCCATTGGTAGCTGCTTGTGGCCTTTCTTCTTCTAGTCCTATCCTGATCCCTCCTGTGGATCATATAATACTGTGCAAGAGGGGAGGAGCAGGAGCTCTCGGGAGGTGGGAGGGTTCAGAGATGGGGCACAGAGCATCACTAATGGGATGTCCCTTGGATGTGCTTCTTCAAGGGCTCCTGCACCATGAAGCTCAACAGCTCCTCCGAACTCACAGTAAGTAGGCCATGTCTGTGACGCGGGTATTTATGGGCAGATTTCAGGAAGTTTATACAGGAGCGGATGACAAAAACCTGCCTAGACTGTGGCCCTGTGCCTTAACGGTCCCTTACTTTGTCATTCTGGAATCGTGGCAGAGACCCTGATATTTCTCGCAACTTGATCAGTTAAACTTATGGATAAAGCTGAGTGTAGCGGTGTTTTCACTCTTTCTCACACACACACATAAATATGAATATATGTGTGTGTGTGTGTGTGTGTGTGTGTATGTGTGTGTATGTATGTATGTGTGTGTGTGTATGTATATGTGTGTGTATGTGTGTGTATGTATGTATGTGCATGTGTATGTATGTGTGTATGTGTGTATGTATGTATGTGTGTGTATGTATATATGTGTGTATGTATATGTGTGTGTGTATATGTATATGTGAGTATGTGTGTGTATATGTGTGTATGTATGTATGTATATATGTATATGTGTGTATGTGTGTATATGTATATGTGTGTATGTGTGTATATGTATATGTGTGTATGTATATGTGTGTATGTGTGTATGTATGTATGTGTGTGTGTATATGTTTATGTGTGTGTGTGTAGTTAATTACAGAGCCTGCCAAGTATGGGGGCACATGCCCTTAATCCCAGCACACCCTGGAGGCAGAGGCAGGTAGATCTCTAAGTTTAGGGCTAACTTGGTCTAAACCGTAAATTCAGGACAGCCAGGGCTATACGAACAAACTCTGCCTCAAAAACCAAACCAAAACCACAACAGAATTTATAGACAAACTTTGTTATTCTTATTGACAAAGTGTTATCTTGGGAAATTTTTAAAGCCATTGATGGCTCAGTCCTGGCTCAGCGACCCACGTAGCTGGGTCTACAAAGCACGCCCACCACGCCCAGCTATGTAAAATTATTATTACTGCTATCTTTTACTGTTCTGTTTAGTATGTAGTTGTGTGTGTGTGTGTGTGTATGTATGTATGTATATGCATATACTTGTACAGTACAGTGGTTCTCTCCTATGTATGGGTCCTGGGGGGTCAAAGCAAGGTCATAAGGCTTCATGGCAAGCAACTTCTTCACTGAGCCATCTTACCAACTCATCAAATTTATTTTTTTTTTAATTAAAACAATTAGGTGACTAGTTTTTTTTAATCTGGACTTTAAAAAAACTTCTTAATTTTTATTAGTTTGTAGTTAGCCTCAGAGGTAGATGTAAAAACATTAGGCATGTGCTGAAGGTTGCTTCAGTGATAAAATACTTGCCAGGTACTCAAGGGCTCTGGTTTACTTCTTAGTTACAACAACAAAGAAAAATTGACAGGCACGCGCCTGTAATCCCGGCCTTGAAAAGCAAAGCAGGGCCTTGAGTTCACATATCGAAAACCAAACAGACAAATGAAAATATACCTCTTTCTAGAAATCCACTCACAATGTCAGAGGGTGAAATTTAAGGTTTAAATTTATTCTCTGTGTCAACAGAAATTTGATTGACACAGTGTTGTGATAGATCCTTGTCTATATCAGACCTAGATCATTACAGCAGAGTTAACTCATTCCCATTATTTCTTGGGATTCTCCTGATGTTACAAGTCATTTCAGGCAAAGGAACTGACTTTGGACTGGGTTAGGAAGGGTCTCCCCTATTTATATTTCTGTTCATGCCTTGTTCTGCTCATATATGCTTATGTACACATGTAAGCGTTGCCTAAACTCACTGCTTCATGGATGGCAGTTTGTTTTGGGACCCTTTTGCTCCTGGATAGGTAGAATAATGTTTCTGTGGCAGTTTTCTTCGTGGCTTTTGCATTCCACCTGTACAGTGTAGAGAGTAATAGTTCTTATATCCTTGAGTTGGGCAGAGAAACCAAGCGTGTATTCTGAATGCCTTGGGAGCCCCTGGCTCCTTGGTAACTTCTCAGTGTTGGTACATGGTCGTCCTCAGCACCCAAATCATAGATTCCCTTACACTGTGCACATGCTTACATTCCTCTTCTTCCCTTCAGCCCATCACCTGGAGAGAATTTGCTAACATCCACCCCTTCGTGCCTCTGGACCAAGCCCAGGGGTACCAGCAGCTTTTCCAAGAGCTTGAAAAGGATCTGTGTGAGCTCACGGGTTACGACCGAGTCTCATTCCAGCCAAACAGGTAAGAGGCTTTGTTCCCTCTGGTATAACACCCACATCCAAAAGCGAAGTATTCTTTTAGTGTTTCCTATTTTTAAAAAAAAATTATTTAATTTTATTTTATATGCATTGGTGTGAGGGTGTCAAATCCTTGTTTTGTAACTGGAGTTACAGTTTTAAGTTGTCACGTGGGTGCTGAGAATTGAACCCAGATCCTCTGGACCAGCAGACAGTGCTCTTACCCACTGAGCCATCTCTCCAGCCTCATCAGTGTAGTCTATTTTTATCATTTATTATCATTTATCATCCTGAGTTGCCTGGGCATTTAGACACTGCTGGAGGGGTATGGCCAGTCTTTCAAAGTGGCCTCATTTACATAGATACAAATTTGGTGATCATTTGTGGGCTGGGAGAGAAATTAGGAGTGTTGAATAGGGCCTTGGTTTTCTACCATATGAACCTCCCTCTGCTGTTCCTTGGGCCTCCTTAGAGATACCATGGTGCCTGAATTTAAAGGGGAAAATGTTCCAGACCATGCAAAATTACACTTTTCAGGTCCAGTTTCCCATGTTATACCGGAATCTCTGAAAGTGAAATGAACTGTGGTGCTTCAGTTAAGATGAATTATTCACAGAAGCTATGAGTACGCATAATAGCCATCAATTTTGACATGTAAACCTTCCTTAATATCAAGAAAGTCATCACTGAACTTTCTGTTTTCCCTGGGATATTTACATCCTAAATGCAAAGTACCAAGTACTTTATTCCTGCTGGTGACAAGCATCTATATAATCATAGTATTTAGCAGGCACACATAGATGGATCTCTGTGAACTCAATACCAGCATTGCTCTACATGGTTCATTCCAGGCCAGCAGAGAGTATGTAGTGGGTTTTATCTCATTTCTGTTTGTATTTGTTTGTTTAATCCCTGTTTTTCCCATTTATTTGCTTAAAGCATCAACCCAGAAGACATTTATAGCCTGGCCAAGAAAAGAGCCTAATAATATTTAATTTCCCTTTGCCTTTCCCACTGAGCTTAGCATGGCTTGCTTCAATTTGTTTCCAAAACTCTCACTGTCAATCTTCACTTGATCTTAGCCAAAAGGCCGAGAAGCCATCTCTCTCTCTCTGGCATTCTTAACTTCACTCCATAGCACACACCAAATACACTCCAGAAACCTTTGGTTCAGAAGTATGACACAATGAATGTTTAAGGCAGCCAGAAACAAGAAGTGTATCTTCTAGGGACACATGAAGTAAAAGACAAGATGAAATTACTGTTAGTGCTTTTGGCTTCTACAGTTGAGGAAATTGCTGGGCTGGCTAGTTTTATGTCAGCGTGACCCAGGGTACAGTCATCAACAGAAGAAAGGCCTCCATGAGATTGGGACAAAGGCAAGAATAGGACATTTTCTTAATTAGTGATTTGATAGGGGTAGGGATAGGGAGGTCAGACTTCACAGATCGTGTCACTTCTGGGCTTGGTGGCCCTGGGTTCTATATGAAAGCAGGCTGAGCAAGCCATGGGTGAGCGAGCCAGTAAGCAGCACCCCTGCATGCCTTCCAGATTCCTGCCTTTTTTGAGGTCTTACCCTGATTTCCTCCAGTGATGAACAGTGGTGTTGAAGTGTAAACCAAACAAACTCTCTTCTCCCCAGTTTGTTTTGGGTCATGGAGTTTCACCACAGCCACAATAGCCCTAACTAAGACAGCTGCTTTGACAAATGGAAGGTTCAGTGGGCAGGGGAGGTGGCAGGGGAGGTGACTCAGCGAGTTGAAGTGCCTGGTGAGCAAGCGTGAGGAAGTGGCAGCCTTGGGCTCCATGGGGAGACGGGAGGCAGAGTCCTCGCAATCTGTGGCTGTTTCTTTGTCTTTGTTTCCAAATCAAGACAAGATCATACTCTGTAGTTTACGCTGGCCTCAAATTCTAAGCAATTCTCCCAACTCAATCTTCCTAATGCTGAGATTCTAGGCCTGAGGCACCAAACTACCTTCAGCTTTTAACTGTTACTATCCATGATTGATCTTTTCTTTAGAAACTATTTTTAACTCTCTAATTAATTAATTAAAACAATTACTATGTAGTACTGGCTGGCCTGGAGGCTCAATATGTAGACCAGGTTGGCCTCAGTCTCACAAAGATCTACTTGCCTCTGCCTCCCAAGTTCTGGGATTAAAGCTGTGGTATATCATGCCTGTCTTATTGTCATTTTGGGAGTTGACTGAGGCCCTCAAGTATCTAAGTGTGCAGTTTACCACAGCAGTTACTCCTCAAATCATAATACCTTTTGACTTGTACAAATACAAAATCCAGAGTTGGACATGGTCGTGCACTCCCATGATAGATAGGGAGTGATAGATAGCCCTGGGAGACAGAGGTAGTGGTATCAGGAGTTCAAAACCAGTCTCAGTCTGGGCAACGACCTCAGTGGTAGATCTGGGGACAGCTGATGCTTAAGAGTATTCTTCACTCCCGAGTCCTGTGTTGCTGTGTGTGTGTGTGTGTGTGTGTGTGCGCGCGCGCGCGCGCGTACACATGCACATGCACATGCACGCATGTGTAAAATTTGTGGAAATATTTCTCATAAAAAATATTGGCTAACGTGAAACCTGCCTCCAAATATTCCAAAGCAGTCCTCATTTGACACATTTCTCTGGTGTCTGTGAAATTAGACATTATGTTCTTCTTTAGATACAGGAAGGATTAAATACACAAACCTAGATAAAACTAAGCCAAATTTGAGGCAGATACTTCTAAATCTCAGCCTTTTCACCCAGGATTCCTGGCAGGAGGGTTCTCATAAACAAAACACATTGAGCTTTAGCCTTAAATGTTTGCTCTGCTCTGAGGAAAGGAAACTTTGGCTGTATGAACTACCTCCCTGTCTCAGTGCACAATGTTGTTTTTTATTTAGTTTTTCTTTTGTCTCGATTCATTATTGTCTAGCTGTGCTGCATAGCAGCTTCTGTGCACCCAGATGGAGTTAGCCATAAAACATTGGGGTCTCTTCATCTACGACCTCTTGCCAGATTATTGGTTCTTGACCGGTTATTCTGGTTTTATCTGAAAGCGTTGAGTTTCTTGGGGATTCTTTGAAGAATAAGTACTAGTTTTAGATGAAACCATCCATTAGTTCCCCGAATTCCGATGTGAGCAGTAAAATGCACAGCCGCTCCTTCCTCTGAGTGATGGCGAGGCAGTTCACACCACTGCTCGCACAGCTCCAGGTCTGAGGCCCACTGTCCCTTAGCATCGCTCCCTGCAGCTCTGCCCCATCACCCTTTCATTCCAAACAGATGTTAAGGCCTTAAGTTCCCCTCCATAGCAGATACCTTTCTGCCAGTCCCCAGCTGGTTTGTACAGATAAGCATTTTTCATAATCCTTTTCCACCAGCAGGTGGCACCAATAACCTTGTTTAATGATTTTTCTGAAGTAAAGCTTGGATGGCATTCAAACATATTTGCAGTAGTTAGGAAAAAAACCAGCTGATCTTAAGAGCGCCTAAGGCAAAACCTAGCCAGCATTTCCAGCCCTTCCCATAGTGCTCTTCTATGGATTACTGGCTCTTTGGTCCAAACAGTATCTTCTCTGAAAAAACAAAACAAGACAGCAACAAGCACAACAAAAGCAACTTATTTGTTCATTTGTGTGTGAGAGAGTGTATGTGTGTGGATACATTTGCCGTATCATTTGTGTGGTCGAAGGACAACCCGTGGGAGTCATTCTCTTTCCTTCCTTCACGTGGGCCCCGGGGATCAAACTCAGGTCATCACTATTGGCAACAAGTTCCCCCTTAACGGTTGGCCCATCCCACCACTCCCAGTATCTTTCAATGCTTTATCTGTACCTTCCATGAGGTGAGGTGGACAGATGGTATGAGAACCAGCTCACACACACACACACACACACTATTGGACGAGTCCATTAGTGTTGCTTGTGTGTATGTATTTTTATGGCTGTCCACCTTATGTTGGATAACTAAGAAGGGGGCTCATCCCCAGGGAAGGCTTCTTACCTGTTCTCTGCCAAGCGATGACGCCTTGAGAGACTCTCCTCTTCCCTGTTAGCGTGCCTATTGGTAGTGCCCTTGGTCATCTCGTGTTTACATGGCCATATGGTTAAGGTATTACGGTTGTGGTGTCCCAGTCATTTTTTCAGAGACACAATCTCATAGCAGTTTTCTTATTCCTCTGACTCTTAAAGTCTTTCTGCCCCATCTTCCTCAGTGTTACCCAGTGTTAGGTAAGGAGTTGTATTGTAGATGTCTTCACTGGGGCTAGGCACCCTGTGATCACTTGCTCTCTGCATTTTAACAAGTGATGGTTTTCTTCAGTGGCCTCCATCTGCACAGAGAGAAGCTTCTTTGATGAGGGGTGAAGGCTACACATATCTGGGGTGTGAGGATAAGTGGTTAGAGTGCAGCTGGGAATTATGCTTCATTTTCTTTTTTTTATGGTAACGTGGCTTTAGTGGATTCTCCAAGATTCGTGACTTCACTATGGCTGTGTAGTTGGCTAGTTTTCCGGTTGCTTCTCTTGGGCAGGCTGAAGTCCAATTAGACAGCTGCTGATTATTGTGGTGGTTTGTATGCTTGGCCCAGGGAGTGGCACTATTTGGAGGTGTAGCCTTTTTGTGGGGGTGGGCGTCGGGACCCTCCTCCTAGCTTCTTGGGAGACAGTCTTTTCCTGGCTTCCTTTAGATGAAGATGTAGAACTCTTAGCTCTTCCAGGACCATGTCTGCCTGAACGCTGCCATGCTTTTTTCCATGATAATGGACTGAACCTCTGAACCTGTAAGCCAGGCCCAATTAAATGTTGTCCTTTGTAAGAGTTGCCTTGGTCATGGTGTCTCTTCACAGCAATGGAAACCCTAACTAAGACAGTTATCTTCAGGAATATAAGTGTCACTATAGATTTTTAAAGTTCCTTAGTACAGGGGAAAGGATGACTTGCATGTGAATTGTCAGGGGTGAAGGGTAGAATTCAATTGGCAACAGATCTAAGCATTTATTTCAGAGCTGCTTCATAAAGCAATAGTTCTTTAGGTCCCTTGTGGGGAAATGCATGCAGAACACCAAGTCTAGCTTGTTGAGGTAAGGCAGGCACATAGCATGAACATTGCAGGCACATAGCATGAATATAGCAGGCACATAGCATGAACATTACAGTAACCTTCCATGTACAGTAAATGTATGGGCTGATCTTGGATCACCTGAGCATGTAAAGTAAAATGCAATAAAATTTTTTTAAAATGATGTGTGTGTGTGTGTGTGTGTGTGTGTGTGTGTGTATGTGTGTATGTGTGTGTGTCCACCCAAGGAAGTCAGAAGAGGGCGTCAGGTTCTCATGACTGCTGTTTCAGGGAGTTCTGAGATGCCCAGCATGGGTGCTGGGAACTGAACCATCCTCTGGAAAGGGCTGAAATGTCCTTGATGGCTGGGCTCTCTCTAGGCCCTGCAATAAGAGTTTGCTGGAGGAAGGTCACTCATTCACCAGTCAGTGCTTATTATACATCCTTTTTATCAGTGTTCACGGTATAGAAAATAAATTAAGAATAAAGTGAACAAGAACCTTGCATTTGGGAATAGCCAGGCTCTCTGGGGCCTACTTATTGAAAATAAGTCAATCATATTAGGATCTGAAGATACTATCCCAGCACAAGGACCTTGTGTGAAAATCCCCAGGATGAGAATTGGCTCGATATGGCCTGGGCAGCTGGAGGGTGGTAGAACACAGCCATAGACCTGAGCTAGGGTCACCCTGACAAAAGAGTTAGCTTTGGGAGAGCTCATAGAGTTGGACTTGTTGACGAATGGGTATGATTGGGATGCTAGGGTCTTTGTGTGGATTCCTCACCACTCAGAACATCTGCATGGTTTTTTTATTCCCCATTTACTAGACTACGGAGCAGCAGGGGACCATGTAATGAGAGGTGATAGTGATTTTCAACAGACGGGCGTTCATTTCCTTGTTCTTGAAATAAAAGGCGTTAAGTGTGCTGGCACTTCTACTTTTGGCTTCAGCTGTAAAATGAGGGCTATATCTCGGGTGTGTCGTGGGAGAGCAAGGCACCATGAAGGAGGCAGAGCGCCTACTCACTCCCCCTTCCTTGCTTCATGGAGTACCAGGACTCTGACCCCTTTGCAGCTGGCCCAGCCTTGCTCACAGGAACATTAGTCATTAAGAATGCACTTGAAGGGGTGCCTGCAAGATAATGCCAGGCTTCTAGCAGTCACGCAGACGCAGGGCAGGAACAATGTGTGATAAGAATGGAAAATCTCTATGGAGATAGTGTGGCGTTTGCATGACTCAATATTTGATGGTATTAGAAAAAAGCTTTTTATTCTAGGTGTGATCACTATGTTGCAGTTACATTTTTAAGATTTCTTTCCTTTGAAATATACTCATTAGTTTGAGCTGATAAAACACGAGCCTGGTGTTTGTTTCATAATTGCTTAGTTCAGCATAAAGAGGTTTGTTGAGTGCAGGATGTGTTTAGGAATGAGACTCACCACCAACTGATCCTTATATCTTATAATTTCTATTTTCCCCTCTTGTAAAAGCTGGAAAATGGGTTCCTTATATTCTCACTTTTTTTTTAAACCAGTCAAATTCTACCTAGTAAAACCAGGTTGATTTGATGGTCCTGTGCTGATAAGCATGGCCACCTTAGGTTAGTGCCAAGCTGTTCATTTTCTTCCTATTAAGATGCTGTATGATAGGAACTTGGACCATGGCTGCTTAACTCGTAGTTAATGTCTGGTAAATCCTGAATGTACATGGGAAACCCCGGAGACCACAGCCTGATTCTTCTCTTCTTGTTTCTGCAGTGGAGCGCAGGGGGAGTATGCTGGCCTGGCCACCATCAGAGCGTACTTAGACCAGAAAGGAGAGAGGCACAGAACGGTGAGCATGGGCAGGTGGCGCTTGCTCTCTGGGGGAGGTTGTAGGCTGAGGTCTCAGGGTCCCCTTTTGTGGAATCTGCCTTTCCAGGCTTTTTGGAAGTAGACAGGGAAACTATCATGATCCTTGCCTCCAAGACATCCCACACAATCATCGTGAAGGAAAACATTCAGAAACAAAAGGCTTTTGTGCAAACACAGCATATGGAGTCAGTGAGCTGGCCATGAACATGCTCTCAAGAGAGAGAGAGAGGGAGGAGCCTGATTGTCGCCATTGCTGCCCTCCTCATTGGCTCCGCACTAGCTCTGGGACTAAGACTCAGCAATTTTGAGCCTAAACATACTCTGGGCCATATGTATCCTCAGAAGATACCACTGAATAAATATGTTCCCTCATGGGATTGTTGCTAGCACAAGCAACCATGAGGATGGCGAGCAGATGTATTTCTGCTACTTGCTCTGCTTTGGGCATGGGAGTCGAGTTTGCAAAAGTGACTCCTCTGGGGACCAGCTGGTGCTACTGGGCACCACTACTGTCCCAGAAAGATGGGTTGTGGTCTACCCAAAACCTTTCCTTAAGGCCAAAGGAGGCCCTGTTCCTGGTCCCTTCATTTTGGAGGCCAACTCCATGCTAGGCTTTCTACTGAGCTGTGGAGTTGGAATTCTTAGAGGGATTATAGGGTAGGTATCAGGAGCAGGACAAGGAGGCCATGACTGTTCAGGAGCGTTCCAAAAGGTTCTTACCTAAGTGGGTAATGGCGGAGAGTGATAGCCCAAGCTCATGTCCCTTCTGAGTTTATTGAAGCTGATTTTTTTTTCTGCCTAGTCTGAGTTTTACAATGAAGAATTTTAAAGCTTTCACATCTTCCTTGAAAAGAAATGAGGAAGGAATTATTTGTTCCCTCTGTAGCCTATCCATTTGATTCTAAAAGTGTGTCTTCCCACTGGGAATAGAATAATAGTTCTTCCTCCTCCTCCTCTTCCTCTCTTCTTCCTTCTCTCCCTCTCCTCCTCCTTCTCCTCCTCTTCCTTCTCCTCTTCCTCTTCCTCCCCCTCCTCCTCTCCCTCCTCCTCCTCCTCTTCCTTTGTGGTGTTGGAGATGGAACCCAGGCCTTTCCCATACTTGGGCAATTCTTTATACCTGAGCTACATCATCAACAGGTTTGTCTGTTTACCGTTATACTGTTATTATTACAGACATGTAGCCCAGGTTGGCCTCATACTCTCTGTCCAGCTAAGAATGCCTTGACCTCTTTACTCAGTCTCCTGCCTCGACCTCCCAGGTGCTGAGATTGTCTTTCCGAGCACACACTCCACTTGTTTTGAGGTTTGGATATGTTTATTTGTTAGTTGAGGTAAGGTCCCAGTACATAGTTCAGGCTGGCCTTGAACTTGCAATTGTTTTGCCTAAATACCCTAAGTGCTAGGTTCACAAATGTATTCCACCACAGCTGTCATTTGAATTGATTTTTTTTTAAAAAAAATACTTATTTATTTTATGTATGTGAGTACACTGTGGCTACCTTCAGACACACCAGAAGAGGGCATCAGATCCCATTACAGATGGTTGTGAGCCACCATGTGGTTGTTGGGAATTGAACTCAAGACCTCTGGAAGAACAGTCAGTGTTCTTAATTGCTGGGCCATCTCTCCAGCCCTGAACTGATTTTTAACAATCTTTGAAATATACCATTTATGAAATCAGAAATTACTGAGCCCTGGGCACACATGAGAGAGTGCGGCAGTGAGAGAGCTGACGATGCAGTAGGCAGATGTGCCAGTGTGGGTTTATTCGCTTGGTTTCTTGTTTCATCTAAACTACCACTTGGAAAGGGTAGTTTAGATCTATGCATATTCTTGAGACTCATAGAATCAGAAAGGGTACTATGGAGCTAAGATGTCCAGTGAGGGGACCACCACACGACCACTCCTTGTTCCTTCAGAGTCCCAAATATGGAAGCTCCTTGGCCTTGCCTCTCCACCATTGTTCAGTTGAGAACCTGGACAGGGGGCAGATCTTGCTGTGAGACCATTCACACTGCACAGCCATTGATTGGCAGGGAAGCCATCAAACCAATGGATCACAACCCTCCTAAAGCTGTGACCCTTAAATATAATTCCTCATGTTGTAGTGACCCCCAACTATAAAATTATTTATGTTGCTACTTGGTAACTGAAATTTTGCTACTGTTATAAATCATAATGTAAATATTTGTGGACGTAGAGAGTTGCTAAAGGACTCACAGGTTGAGAACCACTGCACCAAAATCATATTAGTCTGTGGCAGGCCCAGGATTAAGCAATGATAATGGGCCAGCCTGGTCCTTCCCAACCAGTATTTACCTATATATCTCTTCATTCTGACACCAGAAAATAGTTGATTTGACATAGGAGTTTGAGGCCAAGCCAGACACTCCAGATGAACTGGGTGATCACAATCCCTGATGATTGACTGTTGGTGGCTCTCTCTCTCTCTCTCTCTCTCTCTCTCTCTCTCTCTCTCTCTCTCTCTCTCAGCATCCAGTCCTCCTCCACACCCCATCCCCGGGTATGATATTTTCGCTGGCACCACTGTGCACACTGCTAGCACAGGCGGGGGTTAGAGATCATTCCATATGGAAGTGCGGAATTCCACACTTCTGGACAGTAGAAAAGAAAGGCAGGGAAGCCCACCTAGCTGCTGAGGTCAGAGACATGGACAGAATCTACCGGTCTGGAAACACTGGCTGCCTCCTAGACAAACAGCTTTAACTCTAGCCCATTTTTAGAGAAGAGAATGACTTATTATTCAAATAGCCAGGAAAGATTTTCCACATTAGCGGTGTCTAAGGCAGCTGCTCCCACACAATAGGCTCTAATGGAGCTCAGGCAAACATACCCTTCTCATTTGAAAAACAAGTTGGAGAAGTTATGTGCTACAGAGAGCTACCCAGGTTCCTGATGGCTCCCTGCCTTCCTGCTGTTTTTGAATGTGACTTCACAATTGCTCTGGGTCAGCTCCTGAAATAGAAGGCCCGAGTTCATGATTCATCAGTTTAATTTGAAAAAGAATGCAAATTATTTAACAAACATTTAGCAATTACCATGTGCCAGACACAAAGCACTTTATAAGCCATCTTTCACTTTGCTGGTCAAATCTCAACTCAATTGTTCTGATAGAGGCTGAGTTTCCTATAGAAAGATGGCCCACTGGGCTCTCACATCAACACATCTACACTTTAAAAAAAAAAAAACAATTAATTTTTTTTAGAACCATTTCTCTTCCTGAATGTCTGAGGCAGTCATATCTTTTGTTGGGTTTTAATCTCGGGAAAATACATAAGTTTTAATCTGTCACACAATCTTTTGATTCTTTGAGGATGAAATCTGTGCTTCTACACAGGCTTCCTGGACGTTAGAATAGAGCGCCCCCTAAAGGATATAAAGGTACCATCATTGGATTCACCTGAGAGAATACAATTCACCAGTTCTGGGTCCTGATATGTCTGTGTCCAGCAGAACACTGTGATTTTAAAGTGAAGGGAAATTAATTTTAGGGTGAAAGTCCCTTAAAGTTGTCCAATCTCCCCAGACACAAGGGTGTCTATAGCGCCTGTCTCCACTGTTCCAGGGTGGGGTTGGTTTCCCCATGACTGCTTTAACAAATGGCTGTAAACTCAGTGCCACATGACAGCACTCAGGGACTGTCTTACAGCTAGAGGGAAGAATCAGAAACTGTCTTCATGGTGCTGGCAGGTACCTTTCTCTGTGGAGCTAGGGAGGACCTGTTGCCTCTCCTCATCTCCGCAGGCCACCCTCCTCCTGGGCGCGAGGTCTCTTCTTGCCATCCCGCAAAATTCTTGCTTTGCCCATTAAAGACCCCTCAGTAGCCAGATCCCTGTGATGGACACCCAGAGATCCATGCAGGAACGTCTGAAAATCCAAATCCACAATAATCCTCTCATCCATATTCCAAGGCCTTGGACAGGAAACTCCTGGGAGACTGTTACTCAGCTGAACAAGGCACGGCTGGCATTTCCAGCTCTTATTTTTGTTTTGACAACCTCTTTGGTATAAATTCTTAATTTTGGCCCATTAAGAATAGTTTATATTCATTTTTTTTGACAGTTTCATTTCCTATTCTTCATCAACAGTCTGTCCTAAAGGGTTGCTTTCATCCAAAAATGTAGAATAAAAATAACTTATGAGAAAGGATAATGTCTTCAGCCTTGATTTTGATATATAAAGGAAAAAATAAGTCTGACTACGTAAAACCAGTATTTAAACAAGAAAAAAAAGATTAAGAAAAATTCGGCATACACAGTATAGTAGTCATTTTTAAAGGGCTTAGTTAGCAGGAGAGCCTCAAATAATTCCATCTGCCCTTTGCTTCAAGTTCTGGATGGGACAGTGTTTGTGTGTCCATGTGCAAATGTCGGTGCCCACAGAGTTGGCAGGAAGGTTACTAACTCACGCTGCCTTTGAGAGTGCACATAGTCTTAACTGCTGAACCATCCAGCCTTACTCTCTATTTTGTGTGAGTGTGTTTATGTGTGTACGTTTGAGTAGATCTGTGTGTGTTTGTATGTGGGCTTGTGTATATTTGCATACATGTGGGTTTTGTCTCGTTAATTTATTCATTTATTCACTTTTCATCCCAGTTGTACCCGCCACCCTGTCCCATCTTTCCTCCCAGTCCCACTGTTATAAATCCCTTCCCTCATTTCTCCCTCTCCTTTTCTTCAGAGAAGGGGACCCCCCCCCCTTGGGTTCCACTTCGCCCTGGCTCATCCAGTTGCAGCAGGACTAAGCACTTCCTCTCCCAGGGAGGCCCAACCAGGCAGCCCATCTAGGGGGAGGGAACCCAAAGACAGGCAGTAGAGTCTGAGACAGTCCCCACTCCAATTGTTAAGGGACCCGGCTGAAGACCAGGCTGCACATATACTACAAATGTGGAGGGGGCCTAGGTCCAGCCCCTCCACGCCCCCATGGGCATGGGTTAGTTGACTCTGTGGTGTCTCTGACCCCCTCTGGCTTGACTAATCCTATCCCTCTTCTCCACACCACTCCCCAAGCTCCGCCTGATGCTTGGCTGTGGGTCTCTGCATCTGTTTCCATCTGACAATGGATGAGGCCTCTCGGGAGACAGTCATGCTTTTCTTAAGTTATCCACTGCTTTGGAGGAATCATCTGGAAGCTGCATTTTTCCTCCAGAAGCCCATTTTTAGAACGCCTCCCCAGAGGAGATGCCATACTGGTTCTGTGATTTTCAGGGTAGGAGGATGTTTGAGTTCTTTCGGGAAACTTCTGTCCTGTCCTCTCTTGTGCTGTTTACTCCCTGAGATCCAAATTGCAAGTTTCCTGTAGCTACACTCTGATGTGGAGGAATCAATAGGAACCTGGGCTTGCAGCTCTGCCCCTACCATACCCAGCAAAATCCTTTGTGGGGCTGCCGCTCAGTGGTGGGCGTTGGCTTTCCTGGCTTATGTGAGCACCTGGATTCAGTGATTTGTACCTTTCCCCCTCCTCCACTCTAGAAAAAAAATCCAATAAAGGAATTGGGGATGCAGTTCAGTGGAAGAGAAGTCGCCAGACATGAGCAAAGGACCTGGGTTCATCCCAACACTCAAATCCAAAACCAATTTGGATTCATTTGGTTTCAGTTTGGTCTTGAGAGACTATCCCTTGATTTTCTTCCAATGAAGCCATGTCCCATTTGTCACCTACTGCACTGTGGATACTAGGCATTATTTCTCTGAGTGCTAGTGTTATTAGCGAACAAGTCACGTAAGCACAGGGCAAGCGTTGATCATTTTCCATGCAAAGTCATCCTCACACTAATCATTCACAGGCGAATAAGGGCCTAGTAAGTGTTGGCACAGTGCACTGTGTTGGCCTAGGGAGGTCCTGGGATGTGTTTGTCATTGTCATCTGTCCTGGTTTGGCCAAGAGCAGGAGGAAAGGTGTGGGATTTGAGTCCTAGAGATCAGTTTGCAAACTCATGTTGTTAGAAGGTGCTTTCCATATGCTATGTCTAAGACGAGGTTAGAAAAGGCACAGGCCCAGCTGAGTGCTCGGGGTTAGGAGAAAGCATTCTGATGTCTTTAGTAAAGTATTTGGGGATTCAAATGGAAATTCCCCTTCAGGGCATTGTTTTTGCAGTAACAACACTAACTAATGACAGCAGATTTCAAGGCACCATTGGTCAGTTTTAGTTACAAACATGTGGTGCCTAATGTGTGTCATAGACATGTTAGGAAACTTTTGTCTAATTTGAAATATCCTGGTGATTTTTTTCTTTCTTTCTCCTTTTCTGCCTCCTTTCTTTCTGTGTGCAAGGTTTGTCTCATTCCTAAGTCAGCACATGGAACGAATCCAGCAAGCGCCTACATGGCGGGCATGAAGATCCAGCCAGTGGAGGTGGACAGATACGGAAACATCGATGTGGCACACCTCAAGGCCATGGTACTCACCCTCCCCTTCACAGAGCTCTCTGGGCTGGGGAGGGACAGGTGATGAGGACGTCACAGTCGGGAGGGGCTCGGGAAGGCTCAGGTGGGGATGGAGGGGTGTGAAATAGATGGACGGCATCAACTCTGTCTTCTCTTGTATGCAATGAAAGACAACGATTCCTTCCCTAAGCAGGTCTGTAGGGAAAGAGTACGAACCTAAAAAACAAAAACAAAAGCAAAAAACAAAAACAAGCAAACAAACAAACAAACAAAAAAAAAAACCCACCTAACAATCGTTAAGGGAAAGAGAAAAATAAAAAGCAATTTTATTTTTGTTGCCAATTAAAACTGGCCATGTCTACCGTCCTCCCTGAGTCACAGAGAGAAGGGTCTATTCCCAGATCCCTCAGCCCTGATTCTTCCACTTGAAATATAACGAATGGAATATTTATTGTGATATCATGGCATGAAGACTCTGCAAGGTCTGCTTCCCTGCCAGTCCTCCCATATTTTTCCATTCACTGTCAGACAGTCACAGTTGCACTGAGAATTCAAGTATACACCCGGATTGTGTAAGTCTCCCAGCCGTGCTGTGCTGGATTCCCAGCAACATTCTCCCCTGTTTCCTCCAACGCCAACCCCCACTCCCAATCTCTCAACCTCCAGGAAGAGGTTGCTTAGCAACCGTATCTGTTTTCCACCACTGGACTGGAGGCTGCATCTTAAGTAGAAGGGAAATTGGTGAAACGGTGGTGTGATTCTGTCAGGGTTATTAGGCGTGGGTACTGAGAATCTACGCAAAAGCCCTCGAAAGGATGCTGAAAACGCATAGCCTGTTCATCTTTTCCATACTCCACTTCCTTTCTATTGCCTTTTTTTCTCCCCCTGGAAATATTCTGGGTCGCTAGTAGATATTAAGTTTGTCCAGTATAGAATATGTGGAATATGGCTTGATTTTCCTCCCTTATTACCCCTGTTCTTATTTGCTTGTCAAGAAAAAGCAAGTAGAATTACCCTATTATATGCAGTTGCTTTCTTGGGAGAGGGGAATAAGTGAAGTAGGCACAGTGGCACACACTTGTAACACCAACCATTCAAAGGAGAGGCAGCAGTCCAAAGCCATGCTTAACTGCACAGAAAGCTGGGAGTCCAGGACAGCCAATGAAACGCTGTCTTGAGAAACCAAAAAAATCCCAAACCAAACCAACCAGCCAAACAAACAAAACAAACCTGTCTCCAAAACAAAACAATGAAAGTAAGGGAGATTTTTATCAAGCTTCTATGGGAATGAAGGTAGGACTGTGTACACCAAAACAATGAGCAGAAAGGTTAGCTGGAAATTAGCCAGGAACAGACACACCTCCCCCACCCTCCAAACATCCTGGGAGAATGTTTTGAGGTGGTTTGAACCAAAGCAGAACCATTTTACAGAACTGGACTCAAACTATCCAAAAATCTTCTGAGCGGCCTCTCGCTTTTGGCTTAATTTTGTTGAGACATAGTCTCATGTAACCAATGGTTACAGTGTACCCAAGGACACCTCCGTTTACCCAGTGCTATGGTTATAGGAGTGCACTACTCCTAATCAGTCCTGAGAACAAGCCTAGAGCTCTGTGCAAGCTAGGCACGGCCCGTCAGCTAAGCCCTATCCAAAGCCTGGTTTCTTTATCCTAAAAGAACTTTGCTGCTGCTTTTGGTTGAAGGACCAATTGGTTGTGCAACAACCACAGTTGTAGACTGAGATATTGTCAAGAATTTAAACATCAAAATTTCACCTTCCCTCATCCCATAAAATAAAAAGCAAAGTCGTGGCTGAGAAAGGATCAGATCACTTCCTCTCATCATTTCCCTATCACTTCCCGTCATCATTTCCCTCTCTCCACAGGTGGATCAGCACAAGGAGAACCTGGCTGCCATTATGATCACGTATCCATCTACCAATGGTGTGTTTGAAGAGAATATCAGTGATGTGTGTGCCCTGATTCACCAATACGGAGGACAGGTCTACCTCGACGGGGCAAACATGAATGCCCAGGTGCGAACGCTTAGTGCCCATTGAGAAATAGATATAGACTTATTTATTTTTTAATTTTTCAAAGGTTAATTTTATTTTGAAACAAAGTAGCTTATATATTGTCAGGAGTGCCATTTCTCTGGGGACACTACTGTAGGGCAAGTTCTCGATTCCTTAGATGGTGGAATTTCGAGCCAGTTTCTGGGCTGAGCTCCCATGGGCCTTGCACAAACCACTTTACCTGGCGTTTTAACTTCACCAGGACCTCAAGGGATTCAGTCCTGCCTTCCTGGGTTGCAGGAGTGACTGCAGGTCTGTGTAATGTGAACGCCTGCCTTCTCAATTTGATTCCTTTCGTAAGTAAGTGTCGTCCAGGGATTATGTTCTACTTCAGCAGCCTAAAGCAAATGTATTCTCCCAGTCACCGGGGCAGGGTTACCAGTTGACTATTGCAGCTGGGTATCTGGATTGTCACAGAAAAGTTGGCAGCCTCGCTCCCTCTTCCTCAGCCCAGCATCCTCTAGGGCCTAGAGTCTAAGAGTGCATAATGAATGCCCAGCCTTGAATTGGTGAAGAGAAGGTTGGTGCTGATACTGTAAAAGTCACCTGTTCAGTAGAGGGAACACATTGTAACTCAGGGTTAGTGGTGCTTCCTCTCCTTCCTCCTAAGATAGACCGCCCCAGGGCTGCCTGTTTTTAAATCTGAATAGGGCTAAATGGTCAGTTTCTGTTTCCATGGAAACCATAGTCACTTTGACTGTGGGATGCCTGGTTGACTACAGAACCTTTTAGAAACCCTTTTTGGGGTCAATATTTACATTGTGTGTGTGTGTGTGTGTGTGTGTGTGTGTAGGTCAAAGGAGAACTTGCAGGAGTCGGTTCTCTTTCCCATCATGTGGATCTTGGGGATCGAACTCGGGTACTAAAACTTGCTGTCATGCGCCTTTACCCACTGAGACATCTCACCTGCCCCTAGGAAGCCTTTTCAAACTGTGGGCATTATAGATGTGGCTTTGCTGCTTGCCCTTTCTGGGGAGACAAGCAGCACAGAACCTTGCATACAGCAGTATGCCCTTCCTACACGCCTTGACCTTGACTTTCGCTCTTTCCCTTTGCATAGGTGGGAATCTGCCGTCCTGGGGACTTTGGGTCTGACGTCTCTCACCTAAATCTGCACAAGACCTTCTGCATTCCCCATGGAGGAGGTGGTCCTGGCATGGGGCCCATCGGAGTGTGAGTTGTGGGGTGCTGGCTTTGGGATTGTTTAGAAAGCAGGATGCCCCAAAACTTCTTGTTCTTCCGATCCAAATGAAGAATTACCTTCCTGTCTAGTGCTCTTCCAGCTGCTGGATGCACAGCTGGAGTGTTTTAGATGAGCTCCAAAGAAAACCGTCATTTCCGTAGTAACCATGGTATCCACCCAGCCTCTCTGGGCTCCAGAGCGTGCTTGTTGACTGTAATGCGCAGGAAGCTGTTCTAAAGTGTAAGGGGTCAGAACTGTTAGTGCCTGGATCACGGATCTGACCTCACCATTTCCAGGAGTTATTTATTTATTTACATTTTTCCTTTAAAAAATTATAATTGCCTGGTGTGGTGGCACTTGCCTTTAATCCCAACACTGGGGAGGCAGCAGCAGGCAGATCTTTGTGATCTCAACGCCAGACTGTTCTACAAATCGAGTCCCGGACAGCCAGGGCTGTTACACGGAGAAACTCTGTCAAAACTACAAAAACAAAAACAAAAAGAGCTTATGATAGTATTGAGAGTGAGTTGAAAGTAAGAAGGCGCCGAACTCCTTTTAGCTTTAATTTTCATTAACCTCTTTGATGAATAAGGAAGAAACAAACTTTATTACTAGCGATAACTGGATGACGTCACTATGTCCTGACTGAGTATTTTTTTAGTTGTTGATAGTTTCCTCACTATAGTAACAGCCTTATCCAGAGCTTCTGGGGCTTTCAAAATGTGTGGTGGTGATGGGGGCAGGGCAGTGTTTGGGGCTACTGGGAGCCTGGTTGTCTTTTCCTTTTGATCTAATTATGTATAGTTAATGAGTGTGCCGGGCGGTTCAGAGGGTTCGCAGTGGGGCAGAGTTTGTGTGTTAGCCTCCAAGTGGCAGCAGCAGCCTCTCATAGTCAGCAGACAGCTTGAAGGATGCGGGTTGCTATGAGGAGGCTGTGTGGGGCTGCCTCCATCAAGTCCTCCACCACAGTCCTGGAAGCTATTGGGGGGAAAGAAGAGAGAGAGAGGGAGGGAGGGAGGGAGGGAAGGAAGAGGGGTGAAGGAAGGAATTGAGAGAACCCACCAGAGTTGTTCCTTGTTATTTGTCCCCTACAAGTGTCAGGTCCCTACCAACCTCAGTGGTCCCCTAGTAAGAACAGAGCTCCTAGAGAATGTCACTGCCTAGTTCCGTTGCATCTTTTCCACATCATTCCAGCGTGTGCTTGAAAACCAATACAGGAAGAAGCATCTTGCTCCCTTTCTGCCCAGTCATCCCATTGTTTCCGTAAAACCAGACGAGGACGCCTGGCCCGTGGGAACTGTCAGTGCGGCCCCGTGGGGCTCCAGCTCCATCTTGCCCATTTCATGGGCTTACATTAAGGTGAGCCTAAGAGCCCGTGTTACTGTGCAGGGGTGGGACTCACTTTCTCAGAGGGGCTAAAAATGAAATCTGTGACTTGAGGAGGGAGTCAGAGGACACTGCTGATGACCAGGGTCACGGCCATGCTGGGGTGGAGAAGCCTGCTACAAGGCCACCCAGAACCGTATTCATCTGTTCCTTTGGGTTCTCACGATGGCTTTACATGTTCCCAGACACGATTAAGTTCCATGAGTCATGCGGATGTTCTGGCTGTCATTTGGTTTCCTGTTGGGTACACACAGCTCTGTGCAAGTGAAAATCGCTGCGCGTGATCACTGTGACACTTTGCTGAGATCCTGGGGTGCATTTCTTGGCGGCATGGAGGATGCGATAAGGCTTAGCGGGAATTAGGGGTGCTTTTAAGACCCCTGCTCTCAGGACTTGGGGAACTGGGATTTTAGGGGTAATTGAGCTTTGTGAGTGAATAGCCTGACTCCCCCTTTGTCCTTCTCCATAGAAACATTCAAACGAGAATCAATTGTATGCAGCCCTTGTTCGGCCTGGCTGCCCACCTCCTAGGACATCAAATCTGTGAATAGGCGCTCTTGCTAGGCTGCTAATTAGAGCAGCTTTTTCAAACCAATGGCCCTTGTTAAAGGAAGAGTGGCCAAAACAAAACCCCAAACTCAGCTATACAAATTGTGCTGGTTAACTGTGGGGCTGGCTGTGTTCAAATGCGATGACATTTAGGATTTTTTTTTTTTAAAGCTTATTATTTTCTGTTTTGAGTGAGGTACGGTCTCCTTGTATAGTTCAGTCTGGATACAAACCCCTGACTTTCTGTGTCAGCCTCCTACGTGTGGGACTATAGGAGGCATGGATGGTCATGTGACTGCCTGGTATTTGATTCCTTTTTACATAATATTTTGAAACTTTGTTTATTGTATGTGTGTGGATGTTTTGTCTGCAAATATGTCTGTGCACTGTGTCTATATAGTGCCTGCTGGCAGTGTATATTAGATTGGCTGGGATTGGAATTGCACATTTAGGTATCAGCCACCATATGGGTCCTGGAAACAGGTCTTTTGGAAGAGCAGCCAGTATTTTTTAAACACTAAGCCATTTCTCCAGTCCCTATAATTCTTTTTTGCTTTTGAGACAGGAGTCTTTGAGCTCCTAATCCAGCCGCCTCTGTCTCCCAAGTCCTGGCTTTCCCGGCATGCACCTCCAAGCAAGCCCAGCTTCATTTATGATTTTTAATGAAAAGTTTATTGGAAGCAAAGGCAACAGTTCTGTACCCCGGAGCCTTGAAGCTGCCTTTGAAATGTTTTGCAAATTGTTTGTAAATTAGAGGAACAAGCCCAGGGAGAATGAAAACTGTCCTCTTTGCAAACAACCAAATCCCCAGGTCTCTTTGATCCATGGATCCTGTAAAATTGGGCTGTTTGTACAAACAAATTTGGGCTGGAGATGGCTTCTTACATATAGAAAGTAAAGCCCCTAAGGCTGTTTTGGCCCTATGCCCAGAACACCAAACAGAGTATGACTTGTAAAGCTAACTAAGTAGTGTTTCTTTGAGCCTTATCTTATTTGAGGCTATTAGTCCTCCCACAGACACTGGGCTGAGCTTCTTCTGCACCCTCTGCCCTCTGCTGTGGAGGCTCATTGAGGACACTGTCTCCCTGACGCCCCTGAACCCCTCCTGCTTTCTGGGCCTTCACTACCTGGTCTCACCGGGCATGTGCTTTGGTCCCCCATCCCACCAAGAATAAAACCCAACTGATGGAGCCTCGGGTTTAGAGCCTCCGGCGCGTGGAGAACAGTGCTGGGGACTCTGCCACACAGGGAGTTGGCTGGGCCACGTCCTTGTCAAAGCTAAGACAGATCCTAGTCCATGTTGCTATGGCAACTCCCAGATGATAGTCACTGCCTCTACCTAGGTAGGCTGCTGTCTGTCCTCTCACATTGCACTCTCCCCCTCCCCCTCTACAGACCCAACCTTCCCTCAGTTGCTTGTTTTTTCAAGGTAAAGCTTTCGCTTTCAGAGCTCTAACTCACGGGGTCACGCTGTTCTCTCTTCACTTAGAACTTTGTACCCGAGTTCTGTTCAGCTGTGCACTTAGCTGCAAGCTCCCTCAGCCATGAACGCTGGTGTGATCTTGAACATTTTTTTTAAATATTAATTCTTTTTTTAAAGATTTATTTATTTATTATATGTGAGTACACTGTAGCTGTCTTCAGACACTCCAGAAGAAGATATTAAATCTCAATTCGGATGGTCGTAAGCCACCATGTGGTGGCTGGGATTTGAACTCAGGACCTTTGGAAGAGCAGTCAGTGCCCTTAACCACTGAGCCATCTCTTTGTTCTTCGTGTCCTTCACCCTATATGACAGCAAGAACTCACTACCAGAATAAGAACATTTTGAAGCTGGCAGTTGGTATACACGAACGTGGATAATGTTTACATTCCTCATTGTGGACAAGCCACACAGAACTGATCTGGTGGACTTCGGCCAGGATCTCCTCAGATTCCTCAAAATTCTCATTGCATCTTAAATTCACAGTAAATGAAAGTAAACGTTACGACATTTCTGAGAACAGTTATTTTTTTTCTCTTTGAAGCGCAGTAGTGGGCGGTCAACTGTGCCTTGCTTCGGGCTTTGTTGCTATGACCCCACCACCACCACCACCACCCAAAAAAAAAGAAAAAAAAAGAAAAACAAGTAAAATTGGCATTTAAAGAAAAAAAATTTTTTCAAGCATAGAGGAGACTAATACATCTCCTTTCTGGAATTTTCCATTCATTTTCAATCGGCAGCGATCCTGAACTGGTGAACTTCATTTGAACAAATTGAACTGGGGGCATCTGTTAGTGTCTGACTTTTACCTCACCCACTCAATGGCTGATGACTCCTTTTCTCTTTGCTGCAGATGATGGGGGGAAAGGGCCTCAAAGAAGCCACAGAAATCGCCATCCTAAATGCCAACTACATGGCCAAACGACTAGAGAAACACTACAGAGTCCTCTTCAGAGGGTCAAGAGGCAAGTCTCTCTCTCTCTCTCTCTCTCTCTCTCT
This sequence comes from Apodemus sylvaticus, assembly GCF_947179515.1. Classification (NCBI taxonomy): domain Eukaryota; kingdom Metazoa; phylum Chordata; class Mammalia; order Rodentia; family Muridae; genus Apodemus; species Apodemus sylvaticus. The sequence continues at coordinate 31,977,968 of NC_067472.1, forward strand.
CTCTCTCTCTCTCTCTCTGAGGAGTTCCTATATAATTATGCTAGTTGTAGATGTGATTTTGAAAGGTGAGAAGGATGCTTTAATTTCTTCGAATATACAAAAGTGTATAATTCTTGGAAATATAGCCAACTTACTCATTATTATGTGCAAAGCTATCCCACCCTAGTCTACACAGCCTAGTTGAGCAAGGGGCCTACACACAGAGAAACGTTCACATACACACCATGAGCCAGTCGTGCATAGGGTGTTGTAGAGATAACTGAAATAGTGGAGCCACTTAGAGCAGTCACGGTCAGGGTGGAGTAGTTTGACAAAGGACACAGTTATTTAATATGAGCAAACACACGCGGGACCCAGCCAGGTAAGGAGGAGTTGCCCGAAGGGTGTGTTTGAAGTGGGATAGGAAGAGAGAGGGCCGGTGAGATAAGGTTGAAAAGACAGCTTGGTACCTTGAAGGTCTTGGAAGAATCTAGACTCAACGCCTGAGCCAATTATAGCCATTAAAGGTTTCCCAGCTTGAGGAATGACACGATGAGATTCATTACAAGGCCGAGAATTGTCAAAGCAGTGAAATGGCTAGGTTCTTGGAAGTATAAACAGCCATTCCTTACTGTGGTGTTGGGTAAACATTTAGGCTTACACTGGAGATGCTGATGGGTAGGAGAACAAAGTCAACCCAGAAGTGATAGGATTTGATGGACATAAGAAAGAGGGAGCAGCTAGAAAGATGGCTTAGCAGTAGTTATTGCTGTTCCAGAGGGCCTGAGCTTGGTCACCAGCACCCATGTTAGGCAGCTTACAACCACCTGTGATTCCAGTTCCAGGTGACCCAATGTCCTCTTCTGTCCTCCAAGGGCACCTGCATAGACAAGACATGCACGCACAAACCACACACACACACACACACACACCACACACCACACACACCACACATCACACACACACATCACACACACACACACCACACACACCACAAACACCACACACCACACACACCACACACTCACACACACACACACACACCACAAACACCACACACACCACACACACAGATCACACACACACACTACACACACTACACACACACTACACACACCACACACACACACACTACACACACACACACACCACACACACCACACACATCACACACACTATACACACACACCACACACATCACACACACTACACACACACACACCACACACACACAC